>NC_068989.1:59968014-59974460 GCF_001194135.2 Octopus bimaculoides
AAGTCAGAAGAAAAAAGCGAAAATGCACATTGAATATAAAAAAAATAAAGGCTTTTTTTAATGAAAAGTAGCGATAAATAAATTCAATTAGATAAACTGAGATAGAATTAAGAGGAATTGAATTCATTATTTTGAATTGTTAAAGAGATTCGAAGTCAAACCGGCATTCAAAGCCAGTGAACAGCAATGACGATACCGGTTTGACTTTGAATCTATCTATCTATCTATCTATCTATCTATCTATCTATCTATCTATCTATCTATCTATCTATCTGCGTTGAAGCGTTTACTTCGTCCCTTTTCCCCACCCGATTAATTAGGCACTTGCATACCCAACATTCGGGCTACTTTCTTCCATCTTCTTTCGTACTTTTTGACGTCAGGCATTTCTT
Source organism: Octopus bimaculoides (assembly GCF_001194135.2). NCBI lineage: Eukaryota > Metazoa > Mollusca > Cephalopoda > Octopoda > Octopodidae > Octopus > Octopus bimaculoides. The sequence goes on from NC_068989.1 coordinate 59,968,407, forward strand.
CTCCAGACATGCTTCCCCTCTTAGGTGATATAAAAAGAAGTTAACCAAAGCATACCCGGAGACGAAGGTATCTGATGCGATACCACGTCCACGCGTCTTCCATATCACCTCTTTCGCTTTAGCTGTTATGGCTAGAAATAAGAATTTCTCTTCTCTTTTTAGAGGAGACAGCGGAACGATCTTAATAATCGATTCGGCTCTCAGCTGTACTCTCCCCAGCTGTGACAGTACCCGTTCTGTAGAAACCAACAGGTCCGAGAGACTCGGATACTGTACGATTGCATGCAGAACAGTTTTGTTGCTCTTCCCGCAACGTGGGCACGTAGGCGAAACTGTGACGCCGAGCCTCACGAGTTTCTCCCGAACTGGCAAGGCACTTCGGAAGTACAGCCAAGCCAGGGGCCTCTGGAAATTGTCCATAGGTCCCGGACCGAAAGTTCTTCGATGCAGGTTGGCAAGCTGACTTTCATCGAAACCCAGAGTCTCTCCCAGGCTGTCATCACTCTTGCCCTCTACTAGCCCTTTATAGTACGCCGAGGTGGTACCACCTCCGCCGGCATTACTCGTTTGGGAGAGAAGCCTGAGCACATATCGACGCTCAGCCTGCCAAGCTCCCAACCTTGGTCTACGGCTGATCCAGCTTTCCAGTCCACCAAAAGAAGTGAACCTGGGAAATATCTCATCAACGAACGGAGACCACATCTGCTCACCGTCATGGTAGAGCCAGAGATGCTTCAAGTTCAGCACATGCCTGCGCATCTTTAGCCACGGCATCCCTAACCCACCCTTTAGCGTCTGTTGGCAGTAGATAGAGCATCTTTCAAGAGGCCGCCTGTTCTCCCACAAGAAGTGAAAGAGCATGCGTTCCAACTTATTTAGATACGAATCGGGGCACGGCACGACGGTTAGGCGATAGGTAATGACAGATGCGATAAACACATTTTCCACCTCCGCCTTCCCTTTCAGGAATAGCCTTCCCTTTCAGGAATAGCCTTCCCTTTCAGGAATAGCCTCCGCCTTCCCTTTCAGGAATAGCCTCCGCCCAGATCAGATCTGAGCACGATCTACCTTACTTACTCAGACCGCTACTATTTATATGTAGTGGTCCAGTCCATTCTCGCCAGGAGACGTCGCATACTCGCACAACACTATACAACACAGTATTTAAACCTATTTCAGCTGATTTTACCAATCGCTTTCGTACACGAGAGTTTGGGAAAAACCAGACTTTGCACTCACGAAGAGGAACAGTATAGTGCGGGCTCTCAGGATTTTGCCTCCAGTGGCAAAAAGCAGCCTTCTACTTTTCCTACCAGACCTTCTGATGAGTGTTAAGACAGGTTTTCTTGAACTGTCGTGTGCGAAACTGACAGTTTGCGATCGACTGAAATGTGTCTATAATACTGTTTTGCAGAAATAATAAATATACCCATTCTATTGATGAATATACGAGTACTTACTTTTCTCTGACTCATGGATTCTCTCTGTCTCAGTCTGTCTGTCTGTCTGTCTGTCTGTCTGTTTGTCTCTATATATTTATATATGTATATGTACATAAATCTTTAGTTAAATATATTCAATGAGAATATTATATACTGAATTTATATTGAGTGCTCTATTGTACCAACGTATTAATACTATTAAAGTATTTATGTATTTAATACTTGCGATTATATATATTTTATAATATATTATTATTAATATCAGGAAATCAATATTAGAAAATTCTTCAGAAAGATGTACACGTATGTAAAATAAATGTTGTATTAAAAATATAAATATATAAAGATATATGTAAATATGCATAAGTATAAATATATAATAATAAATAGGACAGTTTAAAAGTTTTGAATTAAGTTTTAAAGCATCTTACGATCGTTTCGCAGGAGTGCTGTCCCTATAATGGAATCCTATATTGATAAGTATTTATAGATAACTCTTCTGCCCTTCAGAGATATAAACTTTGAATTTTGTATAATTTGTCGAATGGTAGTTTTTCAAAAATATGAAGTAACATGATAAAATGGTGTTTGTTTGAAATATAAATTAAAGATTAAAAATTACTGCTTTTGATTTTGGTAAGTACACTTTAGTATGAGAGATTTTAATCCATATATTCTTCCTTGGTTGGTCTTCTGTAATAATCCATAATAGTTATGTGTAAAATCCATTATATTATCCTGTATTCAAAATATAGTTCATAGACTTAGATAATATAGAATAATGGAATCCTATATTGATAAGCATTTATAGATAACTCTTCTGCTCCTCAGAAATATCAAATGTGAAATTTGTATAAGTTAACGAATGGTAGTTTAAAAAAAAATTATGAAGTAATATGGGAAAATGGTGTTTGTTTGAAATATAAATTAAAAATTACTGCTTTTGATTTTGGTAAGTACACTTTAGTATGAGAATCTTGAAATTCAGATATACCTCCTTGGTAATTCTTCTGTAGTAATCCATAATAATTATGTATAAAATCCATTACATTGTCCTGTATTCCAAATATAGTTCATAGACTTAAATAATATAAAATAAAATTATGTGAAATTATATGTGAAATATAAACTTCGAAGTATGGAATTGATTGGCCCTTTTATACCTTTTCATAGTGTATTGCACAAGTGCATCCAAATGAGAATGCATTTCTGTAGTTAGACGATTTGGTGTCTACTTTCAGCATGTAAGGAAACCACTTGGTGGCTTTCCTCTTATATCTGAACCTCGTGGGCATCGGTACCATTTTCCTCTTTCTCCGTTCTTCCATTCTCCGAACTTTCCATCTTTCCGACGAAGGGCTACGCCCGAAACGTCATACACTCTTTCTTTCCTTTCCTGAGCGTCCAATAATACTATCCATATCACGTCCTCACTTTGTTGCTTTTTTGTTATTGTTTTTTTTAAACTATATATATATATATATCATTCATCAGAGCTACTAGTAACATGTACTCTGGTACAACCTGTTGCATAGTCGGGACAACAGTGTCCAAAGTCCTCCAGTACAGGCATAGAGACTCAATAGAAGATTAGAAACGCAGAACATTCCTGGGAAGATCCTGTCTACAGCAACCAATTGCATATAAAATATTCTCACCACTCGAGTAGAATGACAATTAGCCCGCCTCTCACCTTAATTAACAGGAATAACAAGCAGAGAAAAAGTTGTCCCGTTTTACACCTGCCCCTGGAAGGAATTGCTTTTCATTCTCTTGCTACCCCGCGTCAGGATGTCTTATGTTATTAATGTTTTTCAGACAGTTATATGTCGCCCAATTTCCTTGGTATAACTTTTAAATTTGTTTAGTTTTGTCAAAGACAGAAATGAATATTAGCTTTTTGTGTGATTGTCGTTTGTGTGAGTATGCGTGCATGTGTGTATGCGTATTTCTCTCTCTCTTTCTATGTATTTGCATATGTTTGCGATTTGAACTGTCAGAGTTGAGTTGAGGTGATAATGTCTTTATCTCCAGTCTTCCATTTCTCTTGGGGGGGTTTCACTGTCAAAATAAATTAATTTACAAATGCATTTTAATTATTAGTTGTTTTCTAACAAGTTTTGTAGTTCATTATATTTTTATATTCTCTTTCTCTTCTTCAAACAAAAATCCAACAATATAGTTTAATGACTTTTTCTCACATGGAGTGCCTAATCATCAAATCTTTCCACATCTATCATAAATTATGCCTAGCAGTTCTTTTTAGTATTGTTGGGTGTTAAAATTATCAATGACTTGCATATAATCTGGTGAATTCCAATATTCTTTAACACACCATAGTTCGCTTTATAATTATTATTTAGAGTTGCTAACATGCCGTGGTAATAAAGATCAGAATTTCGGATCTCACTATTAGCGTGACGTTGTATTTCTGGTAAAAATATACGTAAGTACAACACCCCAACTGGAAATGGTGGAAACTGTGTATAATTAAGGGGTTCAGTTCAAACCTTTTTGTGTTCATTTCAAATCGTCCAACGAGCAGAAAGAAATCTATGGTTATTCCCAGCTGGACTTAATATCATTTCGGGATCTCTACTCATTTTAGGTTGACTCCTTTCACCCCTGTTATTTTTTTTGGTCATCAACTTTGTCATGCGGTGAGCCATAAATGAACAATCTGCCGATTGAGTTTACATCAGACCTATATAAAACACTGCATGTTGTACGAATTCAAAAATGGCTCTTTAGCTCTGGAAGCGGCAAGAAACAGTCATTCAGTCGATAGGAATAAAGCTTTAAGTGTTTGGACGCGCCAACGATGGTTTGGAGAGTTTCGATCAAAACATTTTTCTTACTCAAATTTCCCTCGATGTGTACGGCCATGTTTGTCAATAATGAGCGTCTGAAAACCGTACTTGAAGAAAATCCAAAGCAAGCTGTACGAGAATTAGCAGAACAGTTCAATTCAAGTTACATGTCGATCATAAGACATCTTCGTGAACTAGGAAAATGTCTAAACTTAATCAGTGTCTCTCACCACCTGGCTGCATAATCAAAGAGTTGCCCTCTGCTCGGCATTGAAAAGTAAACTTGCTACTTTTCATCACAACTGACAAAAAGTGGGTCCTCTATAATCTTGTCCAACGAAAGGTGAGAATAGTTAGCGCCTGATGAAAAAGGGGAATCCATCCCCAAGCCAGGAATCCACTCGAAAAATGTTATGTTCTGTGTTTTGTGGGAAATGAGAAGTGTCGTCTATCGTAAAGTGTTAAACTAGAACGAAACAATCAAGGGTTGATGTTTACTCAGGTCATGTATAATTTCATTCGTGGATTCATGTTTGTTCTGAGAAATTTCCAGGTGTTCAATAATTACAGGTGAGTTGTACTCACACAAACGTACTCATATTTGTGGAGAATAAATAAAATGATATGCAATTGTTCTTTGCTTAGGCGCTGGGATATTAACTTTGAAGAGGAAGGAGTAAGTTGAGACTATCGATCCCAGTAATTAACTGGTACTTTACTTTTATTGATCTTGAAGGATGAAAAGCAAAGTTGGCTAATTAATTTGTGCATATATTGTAATTTTTCTGGTAGGCCTTCACTGCACTTGTTAGTCTTAATACTTTACGGAATTTAGGGAATATGGAAGATTTTTCTCGGAATTGATCTGTTTTCTTTTTGTTTTTGTCTGTTGAAATTTCGAAGAGTAAAAAGACGATCGTATCGACATAAACCACCGAAAATAAAAGAGAATCTCTCATGAAATAATTGTAATATAATTCCTCCAGGCCACAATGTTTTGGTTCCATCAGAGAGCTTTCGAAAATTCTTGATGTTTTCGAAACTTAACGTTTTATTATGATGAATGACGAATAAATCGTTTTAGAAAGGTTGAAGACGAGGATTAGCAGGTGGATATTAAGTAGCTTTTACCTCATGATTATTTTTCAAAGAAATACATCTCCTATTGAATCTCTTTAATGAAGTTTTCTGCATTGTGGATCAAGAGATATCGAGAAAGACACTTGAATTGGTTACATTTTGTTCAGCATCAAATTAGTTAAATAATGGTCGAGCAGTGAAGTAAAAACTGTATTAGTGTTAAGGTTGTTAAGTGGCCAGTAACAACAAACACTTACTGATAAAGGGCATACTGGTATAAGAGTGAAATTTATTATATGTAAGAATTAACGGCGGCTTCAAGTTTCGCTTATGATGGCGTCTTCAAATAGCAAGCAAAATAGAGTATACATACATTTATACATGCAAAATTCTATAAAACGTATGAATGCCTAGAAATTTATTTGAGATGAATTTAATAATTTTGGCCTGTTGTTAGATTGTGGGGGTAAATTAAAATCTAGTTTTTGAAGTTGAAGAAGTTTTCAAATAGATGTATAAAAGGGAATAGAAAATCCTATAAATAGTGGTTTATTCGGTGTAAGGAGAATAACGTTGCATTCTCATACTATGATAAACCTAACACTACATTCAGTAGTGAGTCTTTCATTCAACAGACGTTTGTTTTTAACACTTAACAACCATAACACCACACACACACACACACACACACACACACAAATATGCACACACACACACACACA
>NC_068989.1:59974619-59975357 GCF_001194135.2 Octopus bimaculoides
TATATATGTATATATATATATATTTGTATGTATGTGTGTGTGTAATTATATTTATATATACGTACATAGATACATACATATATACCAATATATCTATATTTCTATGCGCGCGCACGCGCACACACACAGAGTTACAATAAGTAGATTCTATTCAGATTTCAAAAATGAAGTATTAGATTCTGCAAACATAGGTGGAAGATTAAAAAGTGCTGCAATAAACACATTAACCAACATTTTAAAGTTTTTTTTTCCCTATGAACATCGACAATAGAAAGTAGTTGAACATTGTATATTTGGCTGTTACTGTGGGCAGAAAACAAAAAATAAAATGGGAATCCGAACTGGAACAAAATCCTGTTGAATAATCACGTCTGTAGAAGATAAAGGCACTGAAATTTACAAACAATTTCCTGAATAATTCTGCGATAAAATCAATTCAATGGTTCATTACTCTGATAGTAGAAAGATCATGAAGAAACAAAAAAATTCGGATTGAGAAAAAGAGAAAGACCGAAAAAGCGATCGATTCATCGATCAGTTGATAGATATTTTCCAACTGACACTCAAAACTCTTTTATTTAAGATATTGATGTAATCTATTATTTATTCGATACTCGACCACCAAGCTTCGTTATTGTTATTGTCCAAACACACTGAGTATAAACCACGATTTAAATAAAAGTAAGGATATTTAATACCTATATATATATATATATATATATATATATATATATATAT
>NC_068989.1:59975713-59976743 GCF_001194135.2 Octopus bimaculoides
TATTCTACAATATATATAGAATATATCATACGATAGAAGAGAAAACGATAAGGAACATAAAATCACAAATGACAAATTATTTCGTAGCATAAAAACATGTAAATAATTTATATTATTATATTTAATAATAAATAAATTACTTACATGCCCGCATTAATGCAAAATTAAAAAAATTCTTCAAAATAACGCAGAATTTAAGCAATTTATTATTAAATAGAATAATATAAATTATTTACATGTTATATATATATAGTAACGATGCTAAAGCACACAGAGTGAAGCCGCTTGGCACAGATTGACCTTGAACTCTGCTGTGCATGTGCACTAAGTTTTAAACGTTCTAGCTCACTTCTGCTGTTTACAGCAGTGCTTGGACGGAACGTGTGTAGCATGTGATCGTCGCATTGACCATGACAGAGAAATTTGAGCAGAGAATCTGCATCAAATTTTTTCAAAAGCTTGGTGATACTTGCTCAGAGGCCTACGCAAGTTTTCAAAAAGTTTTCATCGTTCTCGACACAAGATCTTGTGCTAGTGAAACCCGAGTGTCTTTTTGATCTGCTGAAAGCAGTTTTAGTACAAACTTGGCAGACACGGGTCTCATCATACCCAAATCTTCAGTGATAATGGCCTGCACTGAACCGTAACTAATCTGCAAATCCTCTGACAACTCACGGATTCTTTCAACATACCTATATAGCATCTAGCTGAGGAAGGTGAGGCTATAATACCAGTCCATAAACCGGTTCACGTGAATCCAGATACTAGAAAATATGTAGTTAGATGCTATATAGGTAAGTTGAAAGATTTTCTTGACCCGTTGGCTCGTTTTTTGTAGTTATTACCAGTGTTATTTTTTCGGCGGTTTAAATAAGAGTTTTGACTGTTATTTCCAACAGGTAGACATACTCGGTTTGTCCTTTGTCCTTTGTCCTTTGATTAATAAAAAATACATATACATACATACATATACATACATACATACGTACATACATACATACATACATACATACATATATATATATATATA
>NC_068989.1:59979513-59982270 GCF_001194135.2 Octopus bimaculoides
TTATTTAACAAACTGTGACGCTAAAGACCGAGGTTACCGTGGTCTTTTCGTAGGTTTTTCTTTCCACGGATAACCTCCCCATTTATTGGGAATTTTTTGTATTATTTCGTATTTTTTGTAAATACCCCAAACGTTTTGCGATGTTTTTTTCATCGTTGTCCCCACTTTTGTTTTTTTTCTGCTTTGTTTTCGACCCCCTCGAAAAGAAAAACTCTACATTTGTATTTTGTCCCCTCTGTGTTGAGCCCTGTGTGGCTAATAAAGAAACCTAAATGTGTTGTTTCTTTTCAGATATCATCAGAAAATGGTAATTAAAATTCATTAAAATGGCAGATCTATCAGTCTTTCAAAGAGGTCAAATTATTGATGCTCGTATGGGAGGCGCTAGCGTAATGAAAACACCCGAAATGTTTGGTGTATCAAGAAGTACTGTCTCGAAAGCAATGACAGCCTTTGAGAAAGAGGGAAAAACCTCCTCGTCGAAACAGACATAGACACATGTATATGTATATACATTCAGGTGTTTTCTAGTTTTGAAACCAGGAAATATATAAGCATTAAAACACATTTTAAACTCGTTTTACTATTCTTTTGACGAAGTGTCATGCTTCTGGGAACACCTTAATACCAGGAATGCATTTGTGACGAGAAAAGATATAGAATACATTCATAGTTATTTCAGTATATAGAACTTGAATACTTTCATGTATCTTTTAGCTTTAGGTGTACCTATATATATTTATAGATGTATATGTATGTCTTCCACCGATTTTTCGCCGATTTATACCACCGGAAAGCAAACCGGTAAACCTGCGCGTTCGAAGATGCACTTTGTGATATTTATTCCGCCCGAGTTGCACAGACTCTTCCTTGTTACTTTCCCAGGCTCGTTGAAATCTATAAACCAAAGAAGGAAGTCTTTATCACTCCCAAACCCCCCAAAAAACAAAACAAAACATATAACAAATAACAAAAAAAGCAAAGAACCAAACAATAAAACAGACTGTAAAATCATGAAAAGAAGGCAAAAAAAAAAAAAAAAATTTAAGATAAGGACTTTTTCTGTTCTGTCTCAAAGAGATTGTTAATCAGTTAGTAAAAGGAAAAATTAATCAACGTTCGTTGCACAACTAAGCTTGAATTGATAAAACCAACAAAATCTGTCGCACAAAGTGAACTGGTGATAGAGTATTGATCTCAAGTTTTAAAATTTGTGGTCATCTGTGATAACAAAGTCTTTAGTAGAAGCAGAAGAGGCTTTGAGGGTTCTTCTTTTTAGCGAAGTTCTATTCAGAACATTAAAAAAAAAAAAGAAAAAAAGCAGTGTTGATTCCCTGTTCATTTGTAATTTCTATGCTAAAGGTCTGATTATAACAACTGAGGAAAAGGATGAGTTGGACCTGTAGAATAATTAACGTGCGTGTGGTTGGATCATAATCGAAGCTCAAATGTTTTGCTTCCATGAAATGTAGTACCCTCGTGGAACACTCACTCCTGCAGACTATATGAGGGGAAACCCCTGATATAAGAATTAAAACGAAATAATTCAAGTTAAAGGCAAGACAACACAGCAGAGTCAGTTTTCTGACAGGTCACTGTAATTTTACTGTGTTCGCACATATTTACATATATATGCAGAAGCCCCATCCTATGGGATAAGGACACACACACACGTCAATGGAATAAGGACACGCACACAAAGAAACAGCAATTTTAGCAAAATATATTAAGCAACACTAACAATAAATCAAAAAACATAAAAATAAACAAGCTTTTGACGGTTTTACAGATATTTCAAAATTATGATGCTATTATGCTAGGTGTTTCCATTATTTTGTCTACGCCCCCCCCCTCTCTCTCTGTATATATATTTTTCGATACATAAATTATCATTAAAGCAGTGAGCTGGCAGAACCATTAGCTGAACGGACGAAATTCCTAACGGAATTTCTGTACGTTTTGAGTTGAAATTCCGTCGAGGACAACTCGGCTTCGAAGCCGATAGGCTAAGTGTCTGTCACGTATTGGAACTGATTTAGTCGACTTGTATTCATTTTTGAAAAAACCTTGCAACGGACAAGGGTAATTTTTTTGATCTCTGTCACTTAAAACCATGGAAACCGGATAACCGGCTTTAAGAGTCCAAGAACTAAAGCAAAAATTTCATTGTCATAAGTTCAGTTTCTGGTCGCATAATAAACACAAATATAGCCATGTGGTTATAAACGCAAATATAGCCCTAGATTCGATCCTGCTACGTAGGAATTTAAACAGGCAATATCCATTTTAGCCATGCGTTGTCCACTGCTGTGTAAATATAATTTGGAAAACAGAAGTATATCATGTGTACTTGCCATATGTACGCGCGCGTGTTGTATGTGTATGTATATGTATGTGTGAATATTTGTGCGTGAGTATGCATATATGTGTGTATCCGTTTTTGTGTTTATGTTTAGACCAGAGTTAGCCAATGTTATGTCATTTTATAGTTTGCTTTCATATCTTATAGCACTAAGCAGTTCGACAAATAGAAATCGACAAACAGAATATCTAACTAACTGAAATAAGGTATGGGCGCATTCCAATCAATGTATAGGAGTGCATGTAACTATACATGTAAATATATGTATACAGATAGACAAATATAATCTTTATTTTCTGCCCAGCAGTTTATTCTATACTCTTTACTCTCTCTCTTACTTGTTTCAGTCATTTGACTGCGGCCATGCTGGGGCACCGCTTTTAGTCGAGCAAATC
>NC_068989.1:59982659-59984863 GCF_001194135.2 Octopus bimaculoides
TTCTTTCAGTTTCCGTCTACCAAATCCACTCACAAGGCTTTGGTCGGACCGAGGCTATAGTAGAAGACACTTGCCCAAGGTGCCACGCAGTCGGACTGAACCCGGAACCATGTGGTTGGTAAGCAAGCTACTTACCACACAGCCACTCCTGCGCCTATGGGTATTTTTGTTTGCTGTCGTCTCTGTATGAGAAAATCTTTGGCACATTGCATGTAGTTAGTAGAGTTCCATTTGAAAGAAGACAGAAACGTCAATTAGAATTGAATCATCTACTCAAACTAATCCAAATTCGAAGATGGAATTTGTGATTTTTGTCTGACATTAATCTTCAGCTATTCTCTCTAATAACTTTGATTTATTATTGGTTGCATAATTTTACGACAAACTGATCAACTCCGTATTAAAAAAATAAATATTGTGACATTATATTTAGGAGGTAACAAATGTGTTTTAAGAACTTATTGCTCTCTTAGGGAAATGAAGAACAAAGCAATATTCGTTCTGGCAGGCTCCAGCAGTTTAGAAAGGTATTTAAATATCAAATTATCTTTCTTCACGAGACGCAGGTTGAAATATAATTTTCATATGACGTCATTTATACAAACATAGAATCGATGACATCATAAAACATACATTTGAAGATTTCTGTACATTTCTCTTGATGTGAATAACGCATTATCGTATTTGAAATTACTTGGTGGAGGGAGACAAGGCAATAGAAGAATATGTGTGTGTGGATATATATATATATATATATATATATATATATATGACAGGCTGCAGAAAAGTTTATGGATTTGGGTAAGAGAAAATACAGGAGGATCAGTTAATTATGATTTTATTCAACTTATTCGTCTCTCAGATTCACACACTTATTGCAGCGGTCCTTCAGTTTTTCTAAGCTCTGTAAAAGAACTCGGAAGATTGTGCCTCCAACCAGGCCTTTTGCGATACCTTTAAAGCCAGGGACTTTTCAGCACCCTTTCGCATATGTGTATATATATATATATATATATATATATATATATATATATATATATACACATACATATATTCTTTCTACATACTTACATACATACGTACGTACGTATGTTCGTATGTATGTATGTATGTATGTATGTATGTATGAATGCATGTCGTGTTTGGTTGGTGCAGCATCATTCCCTTGTGTTCAAATATCGTCTAAGAAGTTTTCGTCTTTTATCTTCGAGGAACGGGTGTGAAGGAATCATCAATTACTATCGATCTGTTATTCATTAGAACGGTAATAGATAAATTATCTATTCTATTTCATTGAAATACAAAAGAATGTGAGAAAGTTATTTACGTATATAAATGTGCACACACACACACACACGCACAAACACACGCACAGTACATATATACACATACTCAATGTATATAGATATACATTTATTATATAAACATATACAAACGACATATACATTTATGTGTAAGTGTGTGTGCGTTGGTATGCGGCAAATTGGCGGAGTCGTTAGAACGCAGTACTGATTGCTTTATTTGTTTCGGTGGTCTGTGTTCCAATCCTACCCAGTTCAACTTTATCTTTCATCTTTTCGAAATCGATGAACTCAAGTATCAATCAAGAATGGTGGTGATGAATATATGGCATTTTAGGGTGTCGGACGAGCTATCTTTCGTTATTTGTTCCAGCTTTTTACGTTGTGTGTTGTCGATTTAATCCAGTTAGGTTTGTAGGCAAGTTTAAGGCGTTGAAAACATTTAGGTAAGGCTTCTCGTTTGGAAGTAACTTATTCAATAGGGCAACTTTTTATGTGACCATTATTCACACAGTGAAAAATACATGTGTATATCGTACAGGTCTACAGACCTCAAGCACTAACACCTACCAAATTGCAGCCGATTTTCCTACTCTCTCTTTTACTTGTTTCAGTCATTTGATTGCGGCCATGCTGGAGCACCGCATTTAGTCGAGCAAATCGACCCAGGACTTATTCTTTGTAAGCCTAGTACTTATTCTATCAGTCTCTTTTTGCCGAACCGCTACATTACGGGGACGTAAACACACCAGCATCAGCTGTCAAGCGATGTTGGGGGAACAGACACGCAAACACACACACACACACAAACACACACACACACACACACACACACACACACACACACACACACACACACACACATGTATATATATACATATACATATATACGACGGGATTCTT
>NC_068989.1:59986550-59997283 GCF_001194135.2 Octopus bimaculoides
CAGTCTCTGCTTTGAGTCCTGAGCTTCTCAGCCATCGCTGGGATTTTTCTCTGTCTATTTCTTTCGCATTTAGTTTAGCCCAGTATTTACCATGTAGGGGCTTTTCTTGCCATCGTTTTATCATGGTCCGTTGCTGTTCTTCTTCTTCTTATTATTATTGTTATTATCATTATTATCATCATCATCATCATCATCATCATCATCATCATCATCATCATCATCGTCGTCGTCTTCGTCGTCGTCGTCATCATCATCATCATCATCATCATCATCATTATTCATTTTTACGTCCTCACTTTTATATCCTGACGATTCGTTGCCCGATGTTGCAACGTAATTGTTACCCGACCCTTAGGTAGTATTGTTCGTTTTTTGCACACAGTACTCTTGTTTTTCGTTGTACTAAGCAATCTTGTTAGCACTCTTGTTTTTTTTTTATTGTACTAAGCACTTGTTAGCACTCTTGTTTTTCGCTCGAACGGACTTTAGTGCGATTTTTTAACTCCAAGAAGACATCTTCTGTAGCTGGTTAACACTGCACTGCTGCATCCGATATATCATGAGCAGGTGAATCGAACCCTTACCACATTCTAGCGACAGAACCAACACACAGTAATTAGAACAACTCCCATTACGGCAACTTACATGTTCGGTGCGAGTTCAACGCGGAACTAACACACCAACTCTTACCGACCTCTAGCAAAACTCTTCAATCGCTTCTGTCGACTTGCCGCCTTTTCACGGGACATGGCAGGTATTTTGCTGGAGGTACGTTGGCTGCCGAACGTGCAACCTCTATCAGCTTTCACCAATTTCTCGATGTCCTCGTGCGTGTAACAGGTTGTACGGGGTTACATGTTTATGTCATGAAAAATAAATAAATAAATAAATAAATAAAATCCGAGTATGCGCTGATCTCTCAACGGGATTAAACGAATGTTTGATTCCATATAATTACCCGTTATCAAGTCCGGAAGAAATTTTCGCGAAGTTGTATGTACGCATACATGACAACACACCCATTCACTCACTCACTCTCTCTCTCTTTCATTTTTTTGCCAAACATGCTTATCTCATCTCAGATACATTGTACGAAACGAAATCTTCAATAACAAATACTAGCATGGGCCTGTGGGGCCATGTTGGTACATACTATAATATTTATACTTAGCACAGTAAGTGTACATAACGTACAACTGTAATTTTCGTTCTGATATCTATTAATATATCAACACTTTATGCTATTTTTATATCTTATAACGAATTCTTAATATCTTTTGTTCACGGAATGTATTACACTCCTGCGGGCTTTATAATAATCACATATCTAGTTAATGTCACATACAGATATAATATATCACCTCTAGTATCACACATCATGTTAATGCTACTAAAAAATAAATATATAAAATCTATTTCGATTTCTTTATAACACAATGTAAAGAAAGAAAATTATAAAAGGGGAAAATAAATATAAAATAAATATCACCTGTTTAATTCTAGAATATCTCAAGTCGTAAACCAAACAATATATCTTATATATTGATGCTTTAAAATATTTATTATAAAGTTTCTTCACGCAAACTCTTGGAATTTATTGCTTGGAAATTTTATTTTTTGGTAGCATTGTTAATACTGTTTGACTGGTTTAGAATTATTTATGGCTAAAACTTTGATGGCCTTTAAACAACAAACAAATAAGGAATTATTTTATGGATTTGAGAGAAAGACGTTTGAGTGGGATGAAAATTTACAGACAATCCGATCTATCACAGGCCAAGATACTTAATTCGCCAAGATACTTAATTCCATTGGCTTCAGTTCAGTGAACTGGAAATTAACAGATTAGTCTCTTAGGAAAGTCACTAGCCATAACCCGATGTCTTAGAAGACATAGTAAGTGTTGTCTCTAGTTTGCTTAAGTCGAAATAAATTACATCGATGTTCCGACTTTATGAGCCTCTGTGCCTTGCCTTCCAAATGGAATTATTCTTGTATTATTTATGGTGTGTCATACATTGTGCTGCTCTTAGTTTATATTCTTTCTGAATGTATTAGAATATAAGTAAAAAGAAATTTTAAAATTTCGTACAATAGACTGACAATCGCTACTCTCAGCTATCTCCAAATATTTACTATTTATGTTTTTCTATTCACTATTATATCGACAATCCCTCCTAGATTAGCAACAATTTTTTTGGTCACTCTTTGATTTAATTCGTTAGTTTTCTTTATATTTTACGCAAGCGTCACATTTCTAATGATAAGTCTGGGAGGAAAGCTCGCATTTTTGAAGTGGAAGTTTAGTTAAAAAGGGAAAATTACTGCGTTATGAATATCTGTGTGAAGTTTTCAGCGAACAGACTGACTCTTTCAAATATTTTAGATGCTTTATTGATTGGAAAGGCTTTCAACCCGTTCTGTTCTGATCAAACATTCAAAATAACAATAAATATAGTGAAAACCCCCACAATATTCCAATATAATTCCAAATTCTGAAACGCTTATGTTAACCAGTCAGTACTTCAGAAATATAGCTGTCAATTTATATTTTATGAACGCTTCTAATATCGCTGTGAGTACCCATCACCAATTGTCAAAACACGTAAGTGATAAAGGAAAAGCAAGGAAACATTAATTTAAACAGACAAGTTAATAGCTGGTCACTAATGCGAAATTTATTGACTAGCATCAATAATCAATAGCTAATAAAATATAATCAATCAGTTACTTTAATTAGTTTTATTCACGGTTAGCAAATGAATTAATATTGACCGACAGCCAAACAGTTATTTTTACTTCCAAATATATTGAAAAAAGAAACAAAATATGAAAACACAAACAAAACACTATGCTTGTGTGTATGTGTGTGTGTGTGAAGGTCTATGTGTGCATGTGGGTGTTTACCAAAATTGGAGCTATTTGTCAATGTCAATAATGACAGAAAAAATAATCAGTTGGTGTTTTCTTGAAAAAATAGCAACAACCAAAACAACGCTTTATAACAGATTAGAAGTTGTACAGAACAAGTTCATCACATAATTCTTTAAGCCTGCGTCAATTGAAAGCATAAATCTTGACAGTTAAAACCGCGATTTGTTTTAGAATTTAGCTGCAATGTACAAAAATAGCTGCGGAAACAAACTCGAGGGAAATGAAATTCCAAACGGTAGAGATCGTGTTTCCTGCTTTACAAAAACTAATGCTATAATAAAAAATCCCTGGAGAGACATTAACTCCACCGAGCAATCTCTTTAAAGAATTATTTTATATAAAAAATCACCCCGTTTTAATGTTTACTTTCCTTTTATTTATTTATTTATTTATTTATTTATTTATTTAAGTTTGTATTTTTATTTATAAAACAAGAAAAAATTCAGTAATAAGCTCTTAATGGACATTTTGATCTTTGGATAACTCTGATAGAGAAGAGATTTTACTCGTAGATGGATTTGAATTTCAAGCTATAATCAACAATGGACAGCTCTAACTGCTTAAGAGTTTATTTTACACAGATTTCTATTCACAATTCTGTGTGAAGGCAGTGAGCCTGTAGAATTATTAGAGCATAGGCAAAAGACTGCGTTCTTCGGATTTTTGCGTTCTGTGTTCATATTCCTTCCGATGTCAACTTTGCCTTTTACCCATCAAGGACCAATAAAATAAAGCACCAGTTAAGTGAAGTATTCGATGATATCGACTATCTTCTCTCAAAATTGCTTGAGTTTGAGACTATAGTTTGAGGTAGTCCATATAAAGCAGGTGGTATATTTTCCCTTTGGTTATGGTAAGCAGGCCTGGATCTTTTCAATATATTGTCTGAGAGATTAACGCAATGGTGAAAGTAATGAAGAGGGAGTGAATTTCACTGGAATATCACCCTACGTATTTTCACGTTTTATTACGACTGATTTTTACTTTCAACGCTATCCTTGCTTTTTCCAAAAAGCAGTTTATCTTCGCATTGACTATGAGCGTTCTCAGGTATTTCATGAGCCAGCATTGTGGAGCATTGTCGTAAGCCTTCTTGCAGTCTATCCATCCAACTGCTAAAGTTTTCTTTCTTATTCGTATCTCATTTATTATACTACTATCAATATACAGCAGATCAGTAGCCCTCTTGACTACTTTCTGCATCCCTTATGCTCCCATGACAATAGATTCTCCTTATCCAAAAATACTATATACATAATCTAATATGCCATCTAATATGAGGCCATTTGATAATATCCAGAGTAATCGTAAGCACGTAATAAGTCTATAATTATCGGTTTCCGCTTTCTGTTTTTTGTCCTATACCGGCACTGACTTCCCTTTTGTCATCCATGTCAGCATTTCATCTTCTATAGAGTTAATAAACGGTTGTATATAACTGTCTATACTTGGGAACCTGAATCCTTGGACGATGATATTTGTTCCTGCGTCTTGCTGCGTTCTTCTTTAGTTAAAATTCCACCAATGGCAACTTCATCTTTCAGCCTAATGAGGCTGAAAAAAAGGGAGTATCAGTCAAGTACCGCGATCGATTTTTTTTATTAATCTATACCTCTAAATTTCTTAATCTTGTGCCTGTATAAGAAATAATAATTATTATTATCACAGCTGTTATAGATTCACTTCTACTCATCTGACAAAATGTGTGATTAACAGAAATATTTTTTGTTGGATTATGAACAAGACACTACGAGTAAAAGATATCAACTATCTTAAAAAATCTATTATGATAGTTCAGCATATGGTATACTTCCGTTGTCTCATTGACAATATTCGTTGTTTAAATATACAAATATCAACACACATATATTTGCCTTACCATGTCTTGTTCCCTTAACTCCTGGTGGAGTCTTTAGGGGCGACATCGTGTGTGTTGAGCTTTCATTAGACTTGAAGCCTACCCTTCTTCAGGTTTAACTATAGCTTATTTCTTCTAGAAAGCGAGACAAAGAGAATGAATGAGAGAGCGAGAAGAATTGATCCCAGTACAGGATTGGTACTTTATTTAGAAAATTACATTTAAAAAAAAATCTCACATCGTGAGATATACAAATATTGTTTTGAGCTGAGTGGGGGTGCTAGATTCCCTTGTTCGAAAATATAAGGACACAGATCGTGTCGTATAGCCAGTTAGAGATGATGTCTACTGGGGCTAAATTACAGCAACATTCATCCTAAACCAGGACTGCCATGTTATGTTGGCAAACAATCTTTACTACATAGTATGTTATTTATCGACTCCGAAATGGTGGTATTTGAACTCAATACAAAGAACTGGAATAATAACTGCAAAGTAATCTATCCGGTGCTCCATACATACATACCCCTTCCATACATACGTACACATACGACAAGCACACACATACACTGCCCTACGCTCTAAGCTTTATAATATTCATAAGGATAACTATCATAGACCTAAAGCAATATATTTTGACGGCGAGGCTAATCGATTATATCACCTGGAATAGTACTTACTTTCTCGATTATGGAAGGATGACAGAGAAAACGGACGTAACTGAACACCACAAAACAGTTCATTGGATGCTCTATTAATTAGACCCTCCTCCATTAAAAAAGATCCTATTAACAGCGTACATGCATATGTGTGTGTGCTTGTGTGTGTATGTGTGTGTGTGTGTGTGTGTGTGTGTGTGTGCATACACGTGTTTATATATATATGTGTGTATGTATAAATACATACACATATATTAAAAGCATAAATAAAGCGAGGAAGAATATGAAGTAGTGAGGAGACAATACATGCAGTTAAAAAAGACAACTGATGGAAAAGCGTAGACGCATGACGCGAAACAATAGCAATCAAAACATGAAGTGGACAGCAGAGGACCTAATGTTTTGTGCTATACCTTTAGTCAAAAAAAAAAAAAAAAAAAAAAAAAAAAAAAAAAAAAAGAAAAGAAAAAAAAACGGAAGAGGAATGATGCCTATTTTACAAATCTTTTTACAAAGTAGGATTGGTGTAAAAAAGCAGTTGAGTAGTGGATATAAAAAAAACACCTGATATGAAAACACAATTTGGATCATAATGAGAGTAAGTCTGGAGAAAGAGTGGGAGTATTGGCGAGGAAGAGAGAAAAGGAAGAAGAATGGAGCGTGAGAGAGATAAAAGTGAGTGAGAACTAGTGAAAAGCGAAGTGGGTGAGTTCAAATATCAATGTGTACGGATAGTGAAGTGTAGTTAAATGTGCAATGTTTCCATTTTGGGAGATATTAAATAGCATCTAATATTGTCTGCCATCTAGAATCTAAACTCGTATTTGTTACTTTATTTGTTAAGAGTTTTCGACTACGACATTTGTTTCGTCGCCTATAATACTTGAAAATTAGATAGACTAATATTTTTAGAGTGTGTGAAGGTTTTAGTCATATTCGTCATCAGTTGCTTTTGTTTCCATTAAAATTGAAAAAAAGATTTGTTGAAAATTATGGAATCGATTTCAGATCGAAGATTAGCAAAATCGAACACGTTGGTCTTTTGAAGTTAGTTGTAAAAGAATTATATTAAACACTGGGAGACATTTACTATGACACTTTCCCATTTCTTACAAATTCGCCATTTTCACTCGATTCTTTAATATATCAGCAACAGCCGTGTGTAATAGAGTGATATTTGATGAGATATATCTTCAAATTATCGCTTACAGCAATGTATGAAAACATTCCCCTTTTTATCCAGCTATTAATATTCTTTACTTCCAACATTTATGAAGAGTTTTTCCTTTACTTCTTTCGAAAAGAAATGAACTTTCATATCGCTGGTAGACATGTAATGGCTGTTTATCTTCAAAGCTTTATAGCAGGATATTGTTTGGCAAATAAAACTGCATATTTGGTCAAATTTCCAGGTTATAGCGACCAGGTATAGCATAGATAATGATTTATCTATGCCTGATATCAAACAGATATCGATTTCCTTAATATCTAATAGCAAGTTACAATAAAAAATTTATGCTGTCTTTCGAAAAACATTGCTAAGCAAATTTTTTTAATACGGAGTGCGGCAGAAAAAAAAAACTTCCTATATTTTACACGGCCATTGATGTGACACTAATGAAGTTAGACTCAAGGTAATGGTATCTTCATGTAGCTAATGTTTCGTGGTTTTCTTTTGAGCCGGTGCACAACATCCGTTTGCTGTTGAAACATTTGAAACGCCCAGCACTTCATCGAATGGCACGAAGTTCATTCTGCTATCGTGTGTTACTTCTTTGATTCAGATCAATTTAAGTCTGACGGAATGACTGTACATATAATTCAAGGGCTAAACTTGTCCCGTTGAATCTGGCTGGCATTAAGTTCAGAAACAGAAAGATGTTGGCAGAATGTTGAGTGATTTATACGTTCATTCAAAGAAAAGCAAAACATACATACATGCATACACATGCATACGTACGTACATTAGCATATACATGTCTATATATATGTATATATACAATATACCCGTATATCCTTATATATAAATTTATATACATGTTTATATGTTTATATATATATATATATATATATATATATATATACACATATTGTTATAATGTTGATCCCCGTTCACTTGTATGTTGTTGGCACTGTAATATTCTTGTCGCCACTAATATGTTGTGGCGGTATTCCACGTCTTAACTTTGACTCGTCAATCGTGCCATCGCTGATAGCTCCACAAGACAATGACTTTGAAACGTCTACCTTAACGGTAACTCGAACTCGTATATATCACATAACTGATACTGACTACAACTCGTATAACGACTCTACTACTACTGACTTCCTACTACGACAGAGTGTCTGACTTGATAGTGGCTGGATCATACCATTTTTTCACGTGGAAAGGAGTGTAACATTTTCACAACACACACGCACTTGTGTGTGTGTACTTATATATACATATGCATAATGTATATCTATCTATATATATATATCTACACAGACAAAATATTATGTGTATCTTATTAACAGGATTTAGTTTTTATTTGTATTCCTGTGTTTTCTGTGCATATGCACAAGCAACCGATGTTCATTTTCCCGTAACCTACGACACTGGTATAAGTATATATAGGATCAGTCTTTAAGATATGGTCCTAGCTATGCTATGAATGTGTTTTTGCCAGAAGAGATCCTCGATAATAGAGAAATCTTAGCATTGGAGAAACTGAGAGGGTTCCTACTTAGTACTACTTTACTTCAGGAGGTTGATGGTGTGCTAGTGTGTTCTTAATATGAGCATGGATCAACTGAAAATGCTCCCAAGACCTCCGTTAATATAACCCATGCATGCTTGGTGTTTGCACATGGATGATAAGTGGCTGAGGAAAGTTAGAGAGAAAGGGTCATAGCAACGTAAGTGTGGGCACTGTTGGATGTGCTAGCAAGTAGATCTTTGATGTATGGAAATAGGTCATTGATATATGGATGGAAGAGAGTGAAAAGCAAAACCGAATCCTGGGGGGACACCAGAATTAACTGAGAAGGGAGCGCAAAGAGCTTCGGCAACATATTACGCCAAGAAGCAATTAGGTAGGAAGCTACCAATCCAAGAGTTGAGAGATGGGCGATGTCTGTAGTTTTGATAGGAAATTTGTGTACCAGACGTGGTCGAAAAAAATACCCACACAGTGTTCATTACAGTATCTTCTCTGTGTTACTGTACGTCTCCATCTAATCATTCTATTATCTATATTTATATCTTCGTAGATAGCGATCTTTAGTCCTCTCACGAATCTGTTTCGTTATAATTACTCCTGGCTTTAATTATTTATTTCTCTCTCTCTCTTTTCTATCTCTCTTTCGTCCTTTCTCTTCAATTGTATACTATCCTCCCCTGTTTTTACACTGAAGTTTCCTTTCTGTTCCTCAATATTCGATGAACTCTAATCAATGGATCTTGTTCAAAACGGGGGCACCAGTTTTCATTTATGTTTTATGTAGTGTTTTTGGTACCGAAAGACTTTCAAACTTCGTATACTTATCTATTTTGTGTTATAGAACAGAAAAATTTTTTTGTATTTCATGTAAAAAATTGTCTTATTTCGATAATTTCAACCAATCACTGACAAGTATTCAGCTGTTTACAGTTACTCCTAAGCGGTGTAAAGCGTATTTAATCTCCATTACTTCTGACATTTTGCAGAGAGGCAACACACGTGTGTTCGTTTTCCCTAACCCTAACCCTAATTGACTTGCTCCTTCCCTCAAAAACCAGGCCTTGTGCCTATAATAGAAAGGTTTATTAGCTACTGCCAATATGCTTCAGCCATTTTTTGACAAGGAAATAATAATTTTATCACCGCCAGAATCGTTTGAGAATCGTTTGTTTACGTAGTCAGCACTTAATTTTTACGGCTGAATGGACTTATATGGTAAGTTCGAGAGATGATCCATCAGGTATCACCTGGAGCTAAACAGCACCTGAAAAAACACGAGACGTCGAGGGAACTTGTGCGTGATCGGTCATATTGCTAGAAACAGCAGCTAAACCTCTTGTAAGTCACGACACGCCGTCTTTAAAATGGAAACAACTTGGATATAAAGATAAAGTATATTACATAAGAATTAGAAGACTATATGTGTAACTAAGTTTTGTGTTAATCTGAAATGAGAGTAAACTCTTAAAAATCCAATTTTGATATATCTTAATACAAATGCTACTTTTATTTACATTTTGAATACCATTTTTTTTTCTGAAAACCTACAGCTCACTTTCCGCACTTCCCTCTCAGCACTTTTTATTCACTGCAAACGCCGTCTGTTCTTTTTCCTGTCTACATCTTTAAACTTAGATTCATATATTTGTTACTTCCGCCCGCCAATTGTTACAGCAATTATAATTTTAAAGGAAGGAAGGAAATATTTGTTCACGTATAGCAAAGAATACAAATCAAAGTACTATTTCATTACTTTTATAACTTACGAGATTTTATATAAATGTTTCTTATAAGAGTTATTCAATGTTTTGAAGTTATTTCACTTTTATTTCCATCTTTCATCTGATTATTTATTTCATTATTTGTTTTTTCATTCTCGTTCATATTTCATTATTTTACAAGCTTCAGCCTTTCTTTAAAAGTTAGGAAGTAGTCCCCCCCCACACAGGTACACGCACACATACGTTAACATATTTATATATATACACACACTCATATACATATACATACATACACACGCACAACTTACACACACACGTACACGCACACATACATTAACACACACACACATATATATATATACACACACACACACACTCATAGACATATACACACACACACATATATATATACACACATACATATAAATTATTAAGGTGACTTATTCGCAATTTACAGCCAGAAGGCACAAGTTTAGACGTCACAAAAGTGACAAAGGATACTAGTCAGCACCAGCATTGCTAGAAATAAGAGTCAGAACAACTCTTAACCACGGGGAAGCATTATATATTTATATGTATGTATGTATGTATGTATGTATGTATGTATATATATATATATATATATATATACATCCACCCTTATATATATATATATATATATATATATATACACATACATATTTGTTTTGCAAGATTTTTGATGTGAAATCGTGTGTTGAAACAGATGTTGTTGTACTTGGGTATGGTCATATTGCCAGTTTAGCCAATAAAAACACAGGCACTGTATATTTGGTGTTAATTTGCTTCAGCTTTATATTACATTAATCTTAATCTTATTTCGGCCAGAGTTCTTTCGTCA
>NC_068989.1:59997498-60002564 GCF_001194135.2 Octopus bimaculoides
TATATATATATATATATATATTTATATATATATATATATATGGAAAAAAGACAAAGTAGAAAATGCTAAAATACTTTTATAAAGAACATTACAGAACCGGTTTCGATCCTTGAGATCTTTTCAACAGTAAATATGAATAATAGATTTTTGAAAAATTATTGAAAAATTAAATTTTGGTAAATTTAAAAGAAATATCTTTTTAAAGACATATTTGTATAGTATTCAAGTAACAGCGGCATTTTTCTTGTTTCTGCCTGTCTCTGTCTCACTTGTTAACTCTTGTGGGTTCGAAGAAGGAGTCCTATGATAGCAGCAGTGTTAATTGGTTGGGTGTCCTGACATTGACCTGTTGATGGTCGTAGTGATCTGTATTGTTTATAATGTTTGCGTGGGTGGTATTCTAGACAACAGTAGTAGTACTAAAGTAAGGGAGGAGGTGGTGGAAAGGAAGAATAAGATGACGGAGAAGTTGAGGGATGGGGAGAAGGAGAGAAATAGTAATAATAGAATGCAGGATGGAGTGATAGTAACTAGTAGAGTGAGTAGTGATTGGGGTTGTTTTTTTAATATTTTTAAATTTTTTTATAATTCCTTGCGTATCTATTTGGAGTTTATCATCTATATCTATACTATATATAAAACAGAGATGTGTGTGTAATCGCTTATCACGTGAAAACGGCTTCACTATTTACTTCCATACTTGTGATGCATGAATAATTTGACCTCGGATAAATCTTAGGCTCTTCATTTGATTTTTTTAATTAAAAATAAATAATATTGCTTTATATTTATGATTCACTTCTTTAAAAAGGTTCCTCAATGTCAACTTCCGGTATTGACGTAACAACGGCTTACATACTTTTATTTCAATTACTCTTGTGAGGATATTCACGTAAATCATTTCTTTCATTTAATCCCCATTTTAATTTTCGTAAAAGTTTCCAAGTACCATCATCATCATCATCATCATCATCATCGTTTAACGTCCGCTTTCCATGCTAGCATGGGTTGGACGATTTGACTGAGAACTGGTTAAACCGGATGGCAACACCAGGCTCCAATCTAATTTGGCAGAGTTTCTACAGCTGGATGCCCTTCCTAACGCCAACCACTCAGAGAGTGTAGTGGGTGCTTTTACGTGTCACCCGCACGAGGGCCAGTCAGGCGGTACTGGCAACGGCCACGCTCAAAATGGTGTCTTTTATGTGCCACTCCCGAGCAACGCCGGGTGCCTCTGCTAGTTTTTAATATTTGTGTGTGAGTTTTATTCTAAGGTCGTGGTGGATATGTCATTCGTTGTAGATGCGTTCAGAAGGGGTCTGTATTTTGTGATGAAGAGAGATTCTTTACTTATTCTTTAGCTTATACAACCTACATATATATATATATAGAAAATCAACTAAGTCCCATTGTATTTTTCACGTTTGTTTCTTTGCTTCATTTTAATTGCTCAAATGTCTGTCCTGATATCTTGGAAATTACTGAATATAAAAAGCATTTTAATAATGATTACCAAACAAAAGAGGAACAATTTTTTTTTTCCAAAATTTTACTTTATTTTTACTAAGTGATTTTGATAAGTTGGCCAAGCTCTATTTCACATGTCATATCAGGAAGAACTCTAGGGAAAAGAAAATCACTTAAAAACATTAGAAATACATGATAATAAGAAAACATGCTCCCGATATTTTCATTCGTTAACACTTTGTTGAAAATAGAGGCCTATATATCTTTCGTCTACGTAACAGTGAAAGGGATTTGTCTATCGAACGTATTTTTATCTGTTATGTTAAACTTATTTAACTTCTAGGCACTAACATTCAATTGTAATGTTCGGGCTAAATTTGGCTGTTTGCATAAAAGGAAAAAAACCCTAAAAAAAAAAGCAATATCCCATCCAAAATAAAGTAGTTTAACCCCTGCCGCAAATATCAACTATTACCAGGAGATAATAATTTACTCAAAGTAGCCGTGCTCGACTTCCACTACGGCATCAAGACAACTCTGGAACCTGGCGCATGCGTTCCTCACTGTGTCTCTGGGAAGCTCTTCAAGCACCTTGATCTTGGCTATCGGCTCAGCCTTGGTGTTTCAGGCAGAGTGGTTGATGTCTTTCTCAACTGTACTCCACATATAGCAATCCATAGTATTACAATCGGGACAATTAGGAGGACAGAAATTATGCTGGTGAAGTCATGGAAATTCTCCGACAGCCACTTCCGACTCTTTCCGGAGATATGGAAAGGAGCCGAATCCTGCTGCCACACACGTGGCCTTCCACAGCAACCCTCTCTAGCCAGAGATTGACCACAGTCTCCAGCAGCCGTCTAAATTGAGCCTAAGTCCCTGCTCAAAGATGTAGGGATGAATATCAGCGTACGCCTGCAGTGCCCCTTCCTGCTAGCCATAGCTTCGTAGGCTCCATTGCAACTGTCCATGTCACATCTTACAGGCTTTATATTGCTCTCAGGGCATTCAACAGCAGTCACGATATCGGCATCTTGATAGCCGGTGTGAATCATGATGATGCAGGTAACGCTTTTCCAACATTCAGATGGCTTCTAATCCTCCATATCAGCTAACTTTTTCTCGAATACATCTTTAATCTTTTTGCTCTCTAACGCCATTGACAGTTCACCAATGTATCAATCTGTTCCTGAATAAAAGAGACATAAAAATCGTCGAATTTAGCCCGAACAACCTGTATATAACATCTTACTACAGAAATTATATTTTATTCTTTTAGACTTGGAAGTATAAACCCTTTTGTCGATAGGATCTGCATAGCAGATATTACATCAAAAGCAAGGAAACATATATACGTGTGCCGGAAATATTTCACAAATCTATTACATAAAAATTAGAGTAGTGTTATGAGATTTGTTAAAAACACTTATTTTTCGTTTAGAATATCTAAATAAAGAAAAAATTGGCAAATATTCATTTGGAAATAGACTTCCTTGAAACACATCCGAATCTTTACAGAAACAATAATGAAAACCGGAAACGAAGATTTTAAAGATATTACCTATTTATATAAGTTGTCTCTTATGAAAACGTGCCTCGTTTTAGATTCATCGTATCAGTTCTGAGCAACTAGTAAATAAACTGAATAACTTAAAACTATTATCTAGACATAAATATTATTTTCTCAGGCACTGTTTTTTTCCATGAATATTCTCGTCTTTATTTAATAGACATCCAATAATAGCT
This sequence comes from Octopus bimaculoides, assembly GCF_001194135.2. Classification (NCBI taxonomy): domain Eukaryota; kingdom Metazoa; phylum Mollusca; class Cephalopoda; order Octopoda; family Octopodidae; genus Octopus; species Octopus bimaculoides. Next base: position 60,000,712 of record NC_068989.1, read on the forward strand.
AGACTAAGTCATCTGTCACGTTTTCATTTGTGTGTGTGTATGTGTCGTGCTGTTCCGAATACTGTCACTTTTCTTTTTCCGGACCTAACAACGAATAAAAATATATTAGTAGTTATAAAATAATGGGTAAATCTGTGTGACGTGAAATCAAACATTCACTTATAACTTTCAAACTGATTAAGAAATGTTCAATCAAGTTGTCAGTCGATGTCTGTAAGCCCTGAAATCTCACATCAATCTTCCAGTTATTTGGGTTCCTGAATATGAAAGATGTCTTTCTCTTTCTTCCTCTTCTTGACTGCTATGACAGCACTGTGGAACATTTTCATTGTTCAAACCACAATGTTAGTGACGAGATACAAATTTACAAGACTCTTTAATTACTCTCCAGTTACGATACGAACTTAGAGGACACTTTCTCATCGTCAATTGGAAGTGCTTGTTCAAAGTAATTAATTTGCAATAAGGATCTAGTTTATTAAATACAGAGTACGTTCGGTAATTTACAGATTTGTTTTACTTCCTTCAATCATCTGAACAATTTCCCCGTCTCCTGCTACAGGTCTAAAGCACCATTTATTGCTCCTTTTTATGGTTGGAACTAAAACATTCTCTAAAACTTATTTTATTTCACATCGTTATGAAAGAAACCAAATTAGTTGTATTTCAATTCACTGTTTCTCATGAGATACGTTATAGACACTTAATAAATCAATATTGTATTTGGCAGCTTCCACATTCGAAGTCTTCATATGAATGGTCAACTCAGAACCAAAACAAACCAAATAATAATTCCAAATGATGTTACTATGCCTGTAAAATGGTGTCAAGAACATTTACAAGAGTCTATTATGAGGTTCATCCTTGATTTTCATATTTGGTATTTTCTGGAAACATTTCTGGCAACGCTTTCAGTCTTACGAGATCTAGTTTTTTTTTTTGTTTTTTTGGTAATATTTTAAGTTAATGAAATAATCCGTTTGAATTTTAAAAGTTTATCGATTTATAAATATTTTTTATTCTACGCACCTTGTTAAACAAATCTTGGTGCTATGCATTAATTTAAACATATCTTGATCGGATTTAGTCGCACTGCGGGGCACTTTTGGCAGGTGTCTTCCACTATAGCATCGGACTAATTAAAACCTTGTGAGTGGACTTGGTAGACGGAAACTGAAAGAAGCCCGTTGTGTGTGTGGGTGAGTGTGTATATCTATATGGTGGTGGCGCATGTGTTTGTTCCCTCACTGCTTGTCAACCGGTGTTGATGTGTTTATGTCCCCGTAACTTAGCAGTTCGGCAAACGCGATCGATAGAATAAAACGTACTGGGGTTTAGTCATTCGACTAGATGGCTACAGAGTAATGACTGAAACAAGTAAAAGATAAGAGATAATATAAAAACAGAGAGAGAAATTTGGTTTCGGGATTATACAACAGAATTTCTCATTTAGTCATATTTCTTAAAGGAGAAGTGAAATAAGACTAAGATGTTCATGCTTTCATCTAGGAAATGTTATCCAAAAGAAGTGAGAAGAATATAACAAAAACTGAAATCCGTTTGTAGATTTGACGTATACCTCCAATCAGCATGTGCAGTACCTAGTTTTCACAAGTGATTCTCCGTTTGGATACTCAGCAAACTCTATGTAATTGTGATTCTTATAAAAGTAGGGGAGGGGTTAAAAATGACTGTTAATTGGGTGAAATGTTACCACTAAATAATTGTGTCAATAACTCTATTTTCAAGTACTACTTTGTAAATTTGTAATGCTTATATCGCTTTATATATTTTTAACACACACACACACGCGCACACAAACATACACACACACACACACACACACACACACA
>NC_068989.1:60002653-60020477 GCF_001194135.2 Octopus bimaculoides
CACACACACACACACACACACACACACACACACACACACACACACACGTATTTAGAAAAGTGGAAATATGTGGCATTAGCAGTGAAAGAAATATAAACTATTTCAATAAGCAATCCAAGAAGAGTCGACAGACATATTTTATCATGAATGTTGTACCTTCTTTATATAGTTACCCGTATCATAGATAAAATTACTTGACAACCAGACTAGGCACAAGTCACTATATTTTAGGAGCAAAGAAAATGAGATTTCGGCTTTTCCCAAGAGTGCTAGGAGTACAAGAGAAGTAAACATGGCAGTGAAAAATTATAACCTTGTCGAAGTCTATATTCTCTAAGATCTTACTTCTTTCTTTATGTTATTCGTAACTATCGAATATAAAATATTGCCACACAATAATATCCAATTATTATTGTATTGGATTAATGCTAATGCACTGTTTAAAAGTAAGCATTTTGTTTCAATTTAAACAATACCGAAATGAAACAATCAAATTGAATACATTAAAGAATACAATTTTAAAAAATCGCATATAAAAGATTTCTAATGAAATCTTATTTAATTAATGTTGAATTAATTTTTGATTTAGATTAAAAAGTATTGAGAAAAATCAATAATTCAAACTGAACCCAAATAACTTTTTTCTTTATTAACATTTATTAAAAACGCACTAAAACATGAAGTGAATTTAGTTCAGGCTGGTTTTTTTAATATCTAAATGGTTTTGTTTGATCTTTATCGATTACCTTATTAAAAGCTCTTGCTGATCGCCTTCGATCAAATTTATTATCCTTCGAGATAGATTTTACTGCTGTTGTTTTTCGTTTTTCTTTTTCATTGAAGAAATCTAAGGACCATAAAATGTGTTATGAAAATTGAGATTATAATGTTTGTGTCACATTCATTAAAATTAGACATTCTTTTTAAACTGAAGAAATATGGAAAGTGAAACGAATTATTCCGTTAATTTCAAAGATTAGAAAAGAGATCTAGGTAACCTGAAAGCGTTACCAGAAATATTCCCAGAAAGTAAGAAAGATGAACATCTATAAGATTAAAGTTCTATTTGCGCCGTGTACATTAATATCAGAACGGTAAGTGTTGCAACTGGTTCAATCGATATGGACTGTGGCTTACTACGTAAAATATTAGGGTTTAAATCAGTATTCACTACAGCGTTTTCTTTTGTCAAACACAGATGTTTTCCGTTAGTTTGTCGACCTAAACAGGTAACATGAATAAAACTCACTGCTATAAACGTTGAGGAACTTATTAATAAATGTAAGTTTCATTTAGTTATCGAATGGAGTTGAAATCTTCCAATGAGACGAGTTTATGTTAGAAGTGTTGATACAGAGGGCTAGTTTACTTCATTCACCTCCATGTTACTATAACCCTGCATCAATCAGAAAACGCAGGAATTACTGAAACTGAAGGCATAACAGAAAATGAAAGAATAATGAACAAACCATTATTTAGGTTAAAAGAGTCAATACAATATCGATTTATTTATACGAAACACAAGAATTTGTTTTCAAGAGAGTGTATTTTGTCAAATAAACAGACCTAACAACATAACTAGCACTTAAGCCAACGGCTCTTATAACATTGTCAAAAAAGCACCAATATTTATAAATCTAGGTCTAGAACGTTCAACACAAACCCTGATATAATTATCAATTAAAATCACTTTACAAAATCTTCATTGTGTTTTCTTTTGTTCTTCCTATTTCCCGAAGTCCAATATTTGCAATAATTAATTTTTAATTTTAAGGATGGGGATTATATGTCAGATTATAATTAGTTCTGCTTTTGAAAGAGAATATTAATTTTTGCCAAATCCTATGCGTGAAGAAGCAACATGTAATTTCAAAATGTAATTGTGACTAACAATGAAAGATAATCTTTTCAAACAATTTAACTTATTAAAAAACAAAAACAAAAACAATTGCAGATTTTGATTGACAAGGGGAAAGTCTTGTTGTTTATTTGTTGGTATTTAAACATCTTCTGAATTAATACAAAGGCCTCATAATCTTAAGACAGGAGGATATTGGAAGTTTTGATGTTCATCTCTTTCCAAAGACATTTACGACATATCGAAACCAGAATAGTTTGCAATGAAGAATAGAAACAAATTCGCAGATTCAGCTTACCAACAGCTTATATATTTTATGGTTTTTACATTAAACATGTGAACTTCCTCATCCGTTACACGCTGAAGGGATTAAGGGATTTATCAAAATCTTTGCTGTGTATGTTCTTAGTGTATTACTCACCAGAGTTCGCTGTGCTTTTCTTACTTTGGGATAGATAAAATAAGCGGAAGGAATTCATTGAACGCTGTCGGTTTTGGTTTATCTATTATTCAGAAAAGAGAACAGGCAGCAATAAACTTCGTAGGTGCTGGTAGAATAATGAGATTGGCTACGTCGATGTTTACTTCGAATTTCTATAGACTGGTGCATGCAGGAAGGAACTTGGGCGCGGAGAAAGTAACAGTGGAAGACGTGGAACTGGGGAAGAAATGATTAGGCAATATTTAGTGCGGAATATGGCGTATGATGAAGTGGTTGGATGGAGGGAGCAATGTTGTTTGATGGGTCAGAAGACATAAAAATGGTAGTAATAAATCATCTATGAACAAGTAGCTGTAATATGGTGGTGAGTGAATCTTATCCAGTTAGCTAACTGGATGAGGTCTATAATGTATATATATCTCAGAAATCACTGTAGATGATATGTGTGCAATACTTCAATATTGCGGGTATTTGAGCCTTGCAGAGGGTTGCAATCTGATTAAAGTCGAAGTTTTTATAATCTCTGAATTTTAAATTTTGTAAGGAATATGGATTTGACAACGTTATATGTGAGTTCGCCATGAGATAGCTTGAGGTTTATCATGTAAGACGATTTTAAGGATTTAGTTGTTTTTGTATACAGAGGGGCTATAATGCAGAAGGTTTTCATTCATACGTGTAGCAAATGTATCTTTGTACTGTCGAAGGAGACTGAATTTTAACACCCGTTTTAAGAATTTTACAGTTCTCTGCTCATGAAAGAAGTACGTGTGATACATGAGTTCACACTGTGAAGGGGAAATATAAGATTAAATGTCGAAATATTTTCCCAATAACATGGCTACAAATGTATAGAAATATATATTGAAATTACATTCCTTGAGTAGGCGCAAATATTTTGTATTTTAGAGGCCGGCAGGATTAATATACTGCGACGTTCATAGTACCTGTATTTTATAGGTTTACAATATTTTTGTTACTTTACCAAATTGACGACAGCTGTCTTAGTTTTGAAAATATAATATAATAAACAAAAAAAATATCTAGGGAGTGTTCTTTGATGAGAAGGTTTTAAACTACGCAGTACTAATTTAAATATCTTTTTAATTATTTTTAAAACTAATATTGTTGAATGTTTGACTCAATGTTATTTACCTGATGCAAATGTGATAGTGTTGATTGCTTAAACTTTCGACGCCAGAGATATCCTTTAATATGTTAATCAAGCTTGATGGCGTCTGGTAGAATGGAAGTGGAAATTATCGAGCAAATATCTCTCCCAAGAGAATAAGTGATTGAAGTGAAGTGAAATTGTTGCAAACTAAATCGAAATTAACTGTTTGGTTTGGATCACCGGGATTTTACATTATTGAACACTCAATGTTTTATTATGAGCCATAGTAATTATGTAAATTAACATGATACAAAATCAATTTTATGTAAAAAAAAAAAGGATTTCTGGACATACTCTCAAACAATAATGTGTTTATGACTCAAGGCCATAACATATGTGTCTAGCAAACAAAGGATGATAGTTCCGACAAAGCTGGATCTCAATAGTTTCTCAGTGAGACTATATACCCATAATTATTGCGAGTACGACTACTGGTGAGATACATTTAGCAATCACTGCTCGAGAAAAATTACGCTATGTGAAGAAAATGAATAAATTATTTCTATATTAGAGAGTCGTCCTGATCTTGCTTTATTTTAGAACGAGGCCAGATATAAATACAGGCATACCTCGGTTTAAGTCGTTTCGATTTAAGTCGTTCTCGATTATACGTCAGTTTTTAAAAATAATATATGGAAAAATAAAAATCAAGTTAAATCATTTTACTCGATTTTACGTCTGTCCGCCACAAATCGTAAAATTACTAGAAAACTGCTAAAAGCACAAAATTATGTTACTGAACAACAAAAAAGAATAAAAGCATGTAAAATTATTTTAAAATGCGTCAGTAAATGTTAGGATGCACACCATAAAGTAGTGTAGCTTAGTGAACGAAATCAGGAAATCAGCTGTGTTGTCTTATTGATCGGTCTTTCGGAGCTCATATTCCAATATCTACCGTTAGGCGTCGTTGTCACTCGTGATTCCCGTGATTGTTTTGAATTCAGATTCGTTTACCTCTGTTTATCGGCTACTTTCTCATTCTCATTCATTTGTGACTTTATTCTTTGCCCCCATGGCTCCTAAGAAAATTCATAGTGAAAGTGCTAAGCGTCATGCTATTATGCTATGATAAAACGCCATGAAAAAGGTGAAAAAGTGGTAGCAATTGCACGATCTTTTGCGATCAGGCAGACAACTGTATCCATGATTGTACATAATAAGGACAAGATTTTAGCACATATCAAATATGAAGCCCCAGGGATGAAGAATACTGTCATCAATACGAAAAGAAGCAAAATCTTTGAAGAAATGGAAAGTATTTTTTCTCTTTGAATTGTTAGGTTGAATCGTCAGCGTGCTACTATTAGTCAAGCAATCATTCAATAGAAAGCGTTGTCTTTGTTTGAGGACCTGAAGAAAAAATATCCAGATGAGAAAGATGTAGAATTCAAGGAGGCAAGTCAAGGATGGTTCATGAGATTTAAGGAGTGAAGAAGTTATCACGCCATTAAGAAACAAGGTGGAAGTGTATCAACTGACGAACAAGCAGCAGCGGAATTTCCTAATGCATTAAAGAAAATGGGTTTCTTCCCGAACAGATTTTTAACTGGATTGTATTGGAAAAAATTACCAGACCGTTCATTCATTTCCAAGGAGAAGAAAACTATTCCACGTTACAAGGTCTCAAAAGAACGGAGGTAATTGTGCAGAGGATTTTAAGTTAAAGCCATTGCTTGTGTATCATGCACACAACCTCCGTGTCCTGAAAAAACATACCCAAGTCATCTCTTCTTGTCATATTGATGGCTAATTCAAAAGCATGGGTTACTGTTGTTGCTTTTAAAGATTGGTTCTTCAATCATTTTATCCCAGCAGCAGAGAAGTACTGTAAGGAGAAGGCAATTCCTTTTAAGGTTTTACTTATCTTAGATAATGCTCCTGGCCCACCCGCAAAACATCGTGGATTTTGACCTTATATCTCCCCCCGAACACCACGTCTCTTCTGCAGCCAATGGATCAGGGAATAATTGCTATCTTCAAGCGTTACTATATGAAGCGTACGCTGCGGCAAGCAAGAAATGCAACAGATCTTGATGAGTCCATCACACTTCGTGACTGTTGGAAGAAATACGATGTCAACAAGGCTGTGCAGAACATAGCGGTGGCATGGAATGATGTACAGAGAACGGCTATGAATGGTGTATGGAAGAAGCTATGCCCACAATTCATGAATGATTTTAAGGGGTTTGATAATGTTGCCATCAACAAAACATTGGTGACAACGAGCAAAGAACTAGAAATGGATTTGGAAGTGGGGGATTTCACAGATTTATTTGAAAAATACAAGCAGCCCATAACGAACGAGTATTTTATAGAGTTTCATGTGCAGCAAAATAAAGAAGTCGAACCTGAGCCACGTCAGTTTACCATTAAGAAAATGCAGCAAGCATTTGCATATATCGAAAAAGGTCTTTCTATGTTCGAAGATATGGATCCAAATGCTCAACGCTTTTCTAAGATTGTGGGGGCTTGTCATGAAGCTTTTACTCCTTATAATGTAATCCTTGAGGAAAAGAAAACAGTTCAAGGAACTCTGAACCGGTTTTTTAAGCGCATCGAACGAGAACAGCCGGAGTCAGCTGTTGATGTTGACGATCCACAGCCATCTCCATCCGCGATGTAAACCACCAAATTGTATTTACATATTAGTAAATTTAAAATAATTTAATTTTTTTTTACTATTACTCTTTACTCTTTTACTCTTTTACTTGTTTCAGTCATTTGACTGCGGCCATGCTGGAGCACCGCCTTTAGTCGAGCAAATCGACCCCAGGACATATTCTATCGGTCTTTTTTGCCGAACCGCTAAGTTACGGGGACGTAAACACACCAGCATCGGTTGTCAAGCGATGCTGGGGGGACAAACACAGACACACAAACATATACACGCACATATATATATATATATATATACATACATACGACGGGCTTCTTTCAGTTTCCGTCTACCAAATCCACTCACAAGGCTTTGGTCGGCCCGAGGCTATAGTAGAAGACACTTGCCCAAGGTGCCACGCAGTGGGACTGAACCCGGAACCATGTGGCTGGTAAGCAAGCTACTTACCACACAGCCACTCCTGCGCCTATATTGCAAAATAAGAATAATTACTGAATTTGTTTTTTAAGCTTAAAAAAGATCTTTATTTTACCATGTCTTATTGCAAACCGCATTCATAAATAAAGCGTTCGTGATGTATGATAAACACCGCCAAATTGTATTTGTAAATTTAGATTACTTTTTCTTTTAATGTACTGCATTAAAAAATAAATATTATTTGTTTGTGAGCTTAAAATAGGTTTTTATTAACCACGTGTTATTGAAAATGCTTTCATAAATGAAGTACAGAACTGGGAATGGTTATTATCGGTTTAGCCCAGAGACAAGTTAATTTGACTTTCGACTTAAGTCGTGTTTCTTGGAACCAATTAACGACGTAGGGTGAAGCATGCCTGTATTCTATAATATCGTAGTTACATTTGCGTTGATGACTTATACTGAAGGTAAAATTACACAAGATTAACTCTTGGCTGCTTTCCAAGCTTTATTCACTCCAGTTGTTTAGTTACACTTCAGAATATCATATCATTGTATTGTTGCCTAGACTACTTCTGGTTGAACCTTTTAGTTTCGGTTATATGTATGGAAGCCCAAACATTTGCACATTAAATGATAGTAACATTACATTAAGTATTTTATATGAACAAAAATTTAATTGTCTTCAGGTTACATTTATACTTGGGTAGTAGACTCAATCTGTCTACTGGTTTAACACCATTTCATTTTTGGATAACTTTAGCGGAGTCCAATCTACTGCAGGCTTTCACTTGTTTTCAAGTAAATCATAATATCGTACATGGACGCAGATCTTAGATTTATAGAGTTAATAAAGTATGTTATGATATAATAGCGATATTTATGAAATAAGACGATTAGAACTGGAAGAGAAACTGAAAAAAACTTCAGACTATATTTCTTATTTAGAGAATGTTTTGAGCAAAATGTTCCTTAGTGTTGTCACGATTAAGTTTTTGCTTTAGACTGAAATCTTTGACAGGAATAACAATCAGATTCAACTGAAAAGAATTATGGGAGGAGATGATTATTGATCAAATGTGTAAAACACCACTAGGAAAATTGGTAGTCATAATGATTCACAGCATATTATTAATATTATGAACATACAAATCCGCATACGTAAACTTATATATAATTACGCCCAATCACATGCAGATACACATTTGTGATTTACATCAAAAGTTGAGGAACTCATCTCCATGTTGGAGATGAATTTACTTACTTTTGACGTTGGAGAGATCTCCACGTAAGTGGTTATTCTGTAGATAGTTCTAAGTTCTTCAAAATGCATATTTCGTTAAATATGTAAATGGTTATTAAAAACAAAATGACTACACTGGATGTATAAACGTGACGTGCATTACGTAACTACTTGAGAATTACAGCAAGAACTACACAGTAATAAGTTACGCAGAATTTTTACACACGATATATCCTTCATCTAAATTAATATTACGTACTCTCTTTTTGTACTAGCTATACAGAGCAATTACCATTATTATTGATGTTATATATTTGGTCAGAAATGTATCTTTAGTTTTATGACACGACTTATTGCAAGAACCTTGGATTATGTTCATATGTTTCTGAACGAATTAAGAATGATAATAACCTCGTTGACCCTGCTACGTGATGTTTCGGAATAAAAAGATTTAGTGAAACATTTTAACCTCTGTGAACTTTTGTGAAACTCATCAACGATTTATATCATCAAAACAAATTAGAAAAAAAGCTCTATTTTAAATCAAGATTGGCCTTTTCTTTGATAGACTGTTAAAGAGTCGAAGATGTAATCCTATCAATGATATTTTAGTAACTTCCTATTGATTTCGATTAAAAGTTGTCAACTCTCACAAGCATGTTACAATGTTCCCAGGAAAACGTCGTTATTTTCAACATTTAACAATCTCATTTAATGAACATTAGTGAAACTTCAAAAGAAAGTTACCACTTCAAGTTCTGAGAAATGATTCAACAGCGAACAAATACCCTGCAATTATCGCCAAAGTGTGATAATTAGCGTTCTTTATGAAGAATAACTTTTCCTAAGATAGTGGAGGTGTCGCTTGTGATGCTGTCTCCAACTACATTGATTAATTAGACAAAGTAGTAAAATTTGTCCGTTCTAACTCTACAAATTCTCTCCTTAGATGACCTCAAAGATAATTCTTTGAATATTTTTTAATCATAACATTAAAAAATATAAGCGCAGTGGTGAAAGCAGAGTGTCTGAAAAATAAAATGCATAACGATATTTTACTTAGTTATCATTTTCTGAGTTAAAATTTCGCCCGAGTCGACTTTACATTTAATTCTCAGGAGTCGATAAGATAAATACCAATAATGTATTAAGAATGATTCATTCATCTGTACAAACTCATTTACATAAAACTTCAGCATTACAAACACACGGGAGACTCTTTTTTCCATTCACTAAAGTCAGTTATTTTATTCAACAAGATATGAATATAAAAAAAATCTTATTCCTTCTCTGCTGAAAATACAGGGCTTTTGGGTTTATGAAAAGAAACAAATAATAAAAGGTATACCTAATTAAGTAAAAAGCTCCAGGAAAATTAAACAGCTGAGCTGATTTCGAGTTTTGCTTTGAAGCTAATTACGTTTAGTTACGTCGTACATGATTTTCTATCGAGAAAGCATGGTTGTCTCACGCACTTTTTTCAGTATTATGCTTACTGACTGCCTCACTGCCAAACCAATGGCCATCTTCCATTCATTTTATTATCCATAATGAATTCATTTTATTATACAAATAGTCAAAGAATATAGAGAGGTGGATAATAAAATCTTACTGAGGTGTTATATTGTTGTTTGCCTCCAGGTTATACTCGATCGAATGTGGAGGCGCAATGGCCCAGTGGTTAGGACAGCGGACTCGCGGTCATAGCATCGCGGTTTCGATTCCCAGACCGGGCGTTGTGAGTGTTTATTGAATGAAAACACCTAAAAGCTCCACGAGGCTCCGGCAGGGGATGGTGGTGAACCCTGCTGTACTCTTTCACCACAACCTTCTCTCACTCTTACTTCCTGTTTCTGTTGTGCCTGTAATTCAAAGGGTCAGCCTTGTCACACTGTGTCACGCTGAATACACCCGAGAACTACGTTAAGGGTGCACGTGTCAGTGGAGTGCTCAGCCACTTGCACGTTAATTTCACGAGCAGGCTGTTCCGTTGATCGGATCAACTGGAACCCTCGACGTCGTAAGCGACGGAGTGCCAACAACAAAAATACTCGATCGAATAAATGTATAATCAAAGGCTTTTCAGCCCTGTGTCCAGCATCGAGTACAGTAAAGAATGTGTTATTTCCCAATTTAACCCCATGACAACGGCTTTCTTTTTATCAAGCAATTATGTTGCATTGACGGTAACCATCTCAGTTGAGATCAGCAATTAGCGCACAACAATGGTTCGGCGTAAATTTACATCAGCCGCTTTAACCTGTATACGGCGGTGATTCATTCGGTTGCCTGGGCGTGGCAACAGTAATCGCGCCCAATGAGGTCAACATTCAGTGCGAGATGACGTTCGGCATATATTTACGTCAACTGATACAATTTGCCTAAATTATATCCCTGTGCAGGACGCTCATGCGGTATTATTCGTGAATAAGATCATTCGACAGCACAAATCAGATCAACTTCATGTATTTGCAATCATGTGAATTAAAAAATTGATTTTAATGTGATAGATTTCAAAACAGGGTACCACGCACAGTGGCATATCACACTGTGAACAATGGTATCTAGTTTCCTTACGTTTCTTTTTTGCTTTACATACTGTGCATCTTTTTGAAGAATTTGTCTTCTTGGCGGTGGGGGAAACAGTCGTGGAAAATTTCCACGTCCCTTCACCATGCGGTAAGGAGAGAGTCTGGCGTGGGGACGTCCACGCGTTCTGTACTTTGGCAGGTCTGATGCTTCTATCATTTCACGGAACAATAGATTCCTGAATGTCAATCCATCTCCAGCACCGCCAAGCATCTGCCAAATCAAATAAGAGTTCACGGCACATATGTCAACTATATGCAAGAATTTTTTTTTGTACCATTTCACAAATTTTCTCACCGATTTGCGTATCGTTGCGAGCTGATCTGAACGATCGACCCCGCCCATCCCTTTATTGTATGAAACAATTACACACGGTTTCATTATAGCATTACTGTCCGCATCTTGTTTCCTAGCGTCCTTCATGCTTGCAGAATGCATTGTGGATAACATGCAGACGTTTTTCTTGTCACACCACACCAGAGCAAGAATGCCACTATCGATGCATCGGTATACTGTTTCTCGCTTTCGAAGTATTATCTCGTGAAGTTCAGGCGGCATATAATTACGTCGACCGAATCAAAGCATGTACATTGCGCGCGTAAATCTACGTCAACTGTTTTAAAAGGGTTAGGTGCAATTTGAGGATATTTGGTTTCTGTTTAGCCGTGAGGTTTCCTCATATATTATAATAATAGGTTTCAATAAGTTCTTATTCGTGATTGTACGAGGGAGGGGTTGCTGAATAGTTCCTGGCTTTGGGTAAAAGAAAATACGGGAGAATCAGTTAATTATATTCAACATATTCCCCTCTCAAATTCACACATTTATTGCAGCGGTGCTTCAATATTTCTAAGCCTTGTAAAAGAACTCGGAAGGTTGGGCCTCCAACCAGGCCTTTCACGGTGCCCGTATTGCTAGGAACTTTGCAGCACACCTTCGTAACTATTTCTATTATGGTAATGATAATATTGTGCTTGATCGCCACAATTTCAAATCCTCCTTCCTACAAAAAAAAAAAGAAAAAAAAAAGGCAGTTGTGGCAGGAACCGTTCAGAAGGCCATTCCTTTTTTTCGGTGATAACATATAATCTGTCATTCGCTTTCACTCGACCACGTCTCTTGGGTGCCTTTAATAATGTTGCAAATATTTGGAATAAGGTCTTCTGTTCGAGGATAATTTACGCCTTTCTTTCCACCCCACAAAAAAGTAATGAGGATGCCTTTCTTTATCTAAGGCAAAAAATGCGACTCCAGCTACTTTTAACTATTTAGTTTCAACAGCACCAAATATGCTTCGATGAAGAGGTAAATAAAACTATCAGTTTCATTTTCACATGGCACTATACATATTAAGGGAAGCGAGGAAATAGTTTGACGTGTTTGTATTTTCTAGGAGTATGAACGATATCATTGGAATGAAACGGTTTCGATTAGAGATTGAAGCTTATGATACTTTTGGATTGTGCTCCCTTAATCAATAGATGTAACGATCGATACTAGCCAAGAGTCAATCGTTCTATTTGGTTAAAGTATTCTACTTCAGTGTGACCTAGCAAAGAGTACACGTCTTATTCTGAACATCTGTCTGCTAGTCATTATACCATAATTTATCTGGACCGGACGGTATACCATTATTTATCTGGACCGGACGTAGAAATTCTTTATACTCACTGGCGCTGAGCTGAATTAATCTTTTCTAATGCAACAAAAGAAATTTAAATTGTGATTGGAAGTGAGGTAAGTTAAGCCCTAGAGGCAAGTTAAGCCCTAGAGGCAAGTTAAGCTCTAGAAGTAAGTTAAGCTCTAGACAGTCGCACTAGTAGTTTCTAATTTAAGATTTACATTTCATTTACGTTAATGCCTCTGGCAAAGTTTTGTTTCAAAAATTATAATTACTTCTCTTTTAAAATGTAATCAGTCATAGCTATAGATATAAGATATAATTATACAGACTGATATCTATATACATTTAGTTCCACAGTAACATTTGACCTACGAAAGGCTTTTAAGCATATTGAGGTGAAGATAGAACCGATCATTTTTATTATTATTTAACAATTCATTAGAACTTCTCAATATTTTCTCTCAGATTGCCGATGATTGTAGTAGAATGCTATTTATTAAAATGTAAATAAAACAAGAAACTGACAAACATCATTTATATAATGGTTTAAAGTTGACAGCCCAACAATAATAACTAGAGGTTGTAAACGGGGGTTGTGATCAAGTAATATTTGTACTCTTATCTTGTTCAAAAATTAAAGGGAAGAAGACACCTTTAGTCCTAATTTCACGGTAAGACGAAATGCATATGAGTCCATATATTCCTTATTCTTTACCTATACTGTATTTGTACTCGAGCAGCTTAGAACGAATATATCACTGTACATTGCAATATGTTATCTAGTTTATATGAAATTTTCTGCTTTCAAATCCGTTCTGGGTTTATTTGCATTTTCCCGCCCGGACTGGTAAAATAACAATCAATAATGATTAAGTTGCTTCAGTCGGTTGAATTTCTTCTCGATTAAATAGGGTTCTATATATTTTGCAGAAGAAGGAAGTATTTACAATAACGCAGATACGACTTATAATATAAAAGCGAGTTACATTTTTGCGTTTTTCTTAAAACACCACAAGAAGATATAACTGCATATCAGTATGATTTTCTTTATTTATCATGTATGCTTCTATATCGGTCGATGCCAACACAAACTAATTCGTATAACTAAACCTAGTGATTTTTCATTAATGATGTCTAAAAAAAGATTCGATTATTTGATGAGATGTGTGATACTCTATTCAGTTTCCTACATTCTTCATATTGACAAAATTGTAGTTATATTTTCTCTCAGACTCCATCAAATATTACCCTTCACTGACTCACTATTCTCCACCTTCTCCTTCTTCCAAGTTACCATTTTCTTGTCTTTCAAATTTCTTCATCTTTCCCCTAATATCCTACTTAAACAAGACCGTCTTCTCATAAAAAAAGCAACATAAAAATCTCTTCAAATTACGTACCAACATAACTCCTATTTCAGGATTCACTGAATTGGTTCCTCTTGCAATGTAGGCAAACATAATTTTCTTTGAATTCTAGTGACAATATTTGTCTTTAGTTTATTTCCAGCCAGACGAATAATTAAGTAATTTAATTTATCAAGAATCTAAAGATCAATGAAATTATTTCTACTGTTAAAATAAAATTATAAAGCTGCTCTGTGTGACAATTTTACGTAAATTAGAGAAAATAAACAACCATTTAAGTTGTTAAAAGCAGCTTTAGCTTTTGTGTGTTTATATAAAGTCACGATTGAAACAACAACTATAAAGAAAAAAAGAATAATATGTCGCTTGAGGAACTACAGAAATACACTCTTATATTTGAAGGTGTGTATGTGTCTATCCATAAATTTCTTGTGAATCAATATCCTCAAACGTTGGGCAAGACATACCGTGGGCATTGATTGGGTAGAGATGGTGTATAGGATAGTGAAGGAAATAGTAGATTAAACCTAAATTCTTGAATATATAGTTTGTATCTGACAGATGTCATGTGTAGAAGACCCGGGCGTGTTAGTCTGTATTTCCAACCTTAACGATATTAATAACCGTGGTATATATTTTCCTATGGATGTATACTTTCTCTACTATAAATAGGTACACAACGTCTGTTGCAGTACTTTTTCCACCGTAGAAGAATTTGCAAATACTATATAATTCTACGACTCTATATAGAATGGAATATAGATCTGTTTTAGTTATAATGGCATCATAATTTTGGTATCATAATTACGATAATTATTCTGACAGTAGAATTTATGGAGAAAGTAAAGTGAAATGGTTTAGCAGTCTATGATGTACACGAGCCTACATCATAATCTGTAAAACTTCTACTAAATCTAGACAAATAAATAATGATACCTTAAAAAGACAACCCTCTGAAGCCTTCAGATGTGCTTAGATATTACCATCACTATATGTAGCCAATGAAATCTGCTTCCTGTAAGCAAATATACAGGGTGGTCGCTTGAAAAGCAGAAAATTCGTGAAATGCCAATTTATATTTTCACAAGATCTATCTGAGGTTAACAGTAAGGGTCACAAAGCGTGATATCATATTAACACTCACAAATGTTCAAAATGTCTTCTTTGCACTTCGTGACAGTGTTTTAATTAAGAAATCCAAGCTCGTGTGACATTTTGAAGTGTAACTTCAGGGATGTCATTCCAATTGTATCAGGAATGTAAAATATTTCTTTTTTAAAACCACTTAACTTTAGGGCTTGGTTATAATACAGAGAGTGAGTATTGAATATCTCCTCATTCGCAGATAAATTTGAAATTCTAATTGAGATAGCTGTTACCATACCATTGAGGGCTGATTTAGGATGATTAGAGAGAACATTTAAGTACTGAAGGGTTTCACTTCGTTTTCTATATGGATGGTGAAGATTAGTGTTAAGGTTAAGCGTGACGTCTATGAACTTAGCTATTTTATTATCTATTTCAAACGCTATATTTAAGTTATAATTTTTAAAAAAATCATTAAATATTTCTTAGTACGTTCAATCTCAGGACGGGATAAATTTTTAGTTGCCAAAAGTGTGTCGTCGCTATAGAGACCTCCGGATATGTTGCTTAATTTTTGAGAGAAGCAACAGTCCCACAAGGTCTGTTATTTGGGCTGAATCTGAGGAGCCCATTGTTATATCAAAAAGGTCAGAGTTAGTATTTCGGATCCAGTTTTGATCATTAAAGTTTATAAGGGTTTTTCTAGCAGGTAGGATTATATCTATATGAGATGAAGAAATGGTTGTATAGTTTTGAGCAAATGATAATGCGTCACTCAGTAAATTAGGTGCTATTGAAGCATAATAACCCGAGATATTAAATTGGATGAAATTAATGTGATGTTTGTCCTTCAGGAAATGAAACCATGTAATTACGTCACCGGTAGAGTTCCAAACGGGGAGCTCTACATTTTCTTTAATTCCAGGTAATACTCTATCTAAAATTGTTTTACTAATCTTGCCTAAGACTGATTTTGTAGGACATATTAACCGAATAGATGGTTTACTTTGAAAGTTAGGTTTATGGTCCTTCAGTGTAAAATGTGGTGTTCTCGGAGTGTATGGTTCAGTTCTATTGTGCAGGTTCAAATCCTTTAGTAGTTTATTCTGTGTTTTATTAATATCATTCAATACATTTGCGTGAGCGTGTTTGTAATTAGTGTTAAGCTCTTTTTGTATTAGACTATTGTAGATTTCAATATGTAATGAATAGAGGTTCCTAGTTTTATCAGAAAATGCATGTAAATATTGAGGAACGTATTTTAGAAATGGTTTTAGAGAGTTATATATACATTAAACAATGGGGTAAAAAAATTGGATATTAATTAATATCAATTTAATACCAGGTAACTAGCACATTAAAAGAATCAGGGAGATTCAGAAAAAATATCTGAGATCTCAAGGATTATTGCATATGTTTATATAAAAATATATACGAGTATATATACAGGAGGCTAGTAGGTGGACTGGTAATGTTCTAGAAGAAGATCACATGTCATGTATCTACTAAGACCGAATAATTCCGATGTGGAACATTTTTCCTGCGGAGATATTTACGGATTTAGCGCGCAAAAACGAGGACTTTTGAATTTTGCCGTAGAAGGTATAATTTTTAGAACCGTATACACGTGCTTTCCTTGTGGAGTACAACTTAGTATACGATTCTCTAAATTACACATATCCAACGTTCTGTACTGATGAGGAAAAGATATTTTCTGTCAGAAAATGTTAATTTCGAAACATGTTTGCAGATAATTGTATTTTTTTGTGTAATTTTCACTGGTCTTGCCCGCTTTACGTTTTTGTTGCTTCGCTAAATTCCCTTTGAGAATTATTCGGTCTTAGTAGACACATGACATGTGATCTTCTAGCACATTACCAGTCCACCTAGTGGCATCCGGTATATATACTCGTATATATTTTTATATAAACATATGCAATAATCTTTGAGATCTCAGATATTTTTTCTGAATCTCCCTGATTCTTTTAATGTGCTAGTTACCTGGTACTAAATTGATATTAATTAATATCCAATTTTTACCCCATTGTTTAATTTAATTAACCATAACCAAATTCTCAGAGTTACTATATCCGATGTGGAACATTTTTTCTGCGGAGATATTTACGGATTTAGCGCGCAAAAACGAGGACTTTTGAATTTTGCTGTAGAAGGTATAATTTTTAGAACCGTATACACGTGCTTTCCTTGTGGAGTACAACTTAGTATACGATTCTCTAAATTACACCTCTCCAACGTTCTATACTGATGAGGAAAAGATATTTTCGGTAAGAAAATGTTAATTTCGAAACATGTTTGCAGATAATTGTATTTTTTGTGTAATTTTCACTGGTCTTGCCCGCTTTACGTTTTTGTTGCTTCGCTAAATTCCTTTTGAGAATTATTCGGTATTAGTAGACACATGACATGTGATCTTCTTCTAGGACATTACCAGTCCACCTAGTGGCATCCGGTATACATACTCGTATATATATATATATATATATACCTGTAGATACATACTCATAGAAACATACATATATATTCTTTACTACTCTAGGCACAAGGCCCGAAATCTCGGGGGAGGGGGCCAGTCGATTAGATCGACCCCAGCACACAACTGGTACTTAAATTATCGACTTCGAAAGGATGAAAGCAAAGCCGACCTCGGTGGAATTTGAACTCAGAACGTAAAGACAGACGAAATATCGCTAAGCATTTCGCCCGGCGTGCTAACGTTTCTGCCAGCTCGCCGACTTAACATACATACATATTTACATATATATGTCATTTTCATTTGCACGTACCTTAAGTATGTTGTAACTTAAGTATAAATTGAAATTATTAAGTCTATTTATAAATACAGTAATCGGCCGCTTTTTTTAGCGTGAACAACGAAAATCGTTCAATGAAAGTAACAAATATGTTTATTACTAGTTTCCCGTGTTCAGTTATCGCCTGTCTCCCTCTTAATCTCAGTTCTAAAAGCTCTAGTAATTTCTCGATTCATACTCTGGCAAAATATTTTGATGATATTCATATCACCATAAAATACTTTATTGGTATATTGAACACTATAACAAATTCGTAGATATTCAGTTTGATAAAGGTATTTCACCAATATATATCTGCAAAGGAGTGATTAAGGCTATTCAATATGATAAAGATATGTTATTGATATTCGTTCCGATAAAAACATAATCTGTCGATATCCATTATTGTGAAGATATTTTATTCAAATCGTCAGGCTACAAAACACTTTATAAAAACAACCGGAGACAAAGACTACCGCATTGTGTTCTCTTTGTTGCTATAACAACACATTATGGCAAAAGTTTAACGCGATTTCTTCATAATATTTACTTCCAATATTTTCCTCTCCATTTTATTTCCCACACATCAATATA
>NC_068989.1:60020683-60024760 GCF_001194135.2 Octopus bimaculoides
ATATATATATATATATATATATATAACCATACTATTCTTCTCTAAGTCTTAGCAGTGAATAATTTACTCGAAGGTATATTTATGCATATCAGCAAAAATGTTTATGAAACCAATGAAATTTTACAGACTCAAGGATTAAGATTATATATTTACGATACCTTATTGTATATACAAAACGGTTTACTATTGGAAGAAATGTTTTTAATACTTTAACTTGAATAGCAAAAAGAGCTTGTTTTTGGTATACTGAGAAGAAACTGCACGATTTATTAGGTTACAAGGCATAACCAAACTATCTGAGATGTTGTTGTTAGCATTCTTATACACTCATATTTACAAAATATTTGTCATGTAGTTGTTAACACTGTTATGCACTCATATTTTAAAATTACTTGCAATATACTTGTTAACATCCTCATACACTCACATTTTCAAAGTACTCATGATGTTAGCCATTTTATACTCTTACTCTCTTTACTCTTTTACTTGTTTCAGTCATTTGACTGCGGCCATGCTGGAGCACCGCCTTTAGTCGAGCAAATCAACCCCAGGACTTAATCTTTGTAGGCCTAGTACTTATTCTATCGGTCTTTTTTGCCGAACCGCTAAGTTATGGGGACATAAACACACCAGCATCGGTTGTCAAGTGATGTTGAGGGGACAAACACAGACACACAAACATATACACACACATACATACATATACATATATATATATATATATATATATATATATACATATATATACGACGGGCTTCTTTTAGTTTCCGTCTACCAAATCCACTCACAAGGCTTCGGTCGGCCCGAGGCTATAGTAGAAGACACTTACCCAAGGTGCCACGCAGTGGGAATGAACCCGGAACCATGTGGTTGGTAAGCAAGCTACTTACAACACAGTCACTCCTGCGCCACATTTCTAAAATATTTGTCAAAAGAATGTATTTACAGCAACTCACATTTAAGTAAAGGTTAACAGTGACTTTGAAGCTTCGGCTTCTTCGCCTTCATCTGAAGTTTGAAAGTCACTGTCAATCAGTGCTTTGTAAAAGTTTAACAAATATGTTTAAAAAAAAGGGTAAAAATCCTTCACATACGCCATAGAAACCGGGAAACCGGGCCCATGAACCTGGCTAGGCTTTGAAAGGGCGCATAAATAATAATAAAAAAGAGTGATCTTAGTTGTACAAGTGGTATAGATAATACGTTAGTAATATACATGTCAGTATCAAGGCGACGAGCTAGCAGGATCGTTATCCCGCCCGGCATAATGCAGTCAATGGGATGTTCGTTTAGGACTAACATAGAATACTTCCAGTTTCTTTGCACTACAGGTCTTAAATCGCCCCATTTCAACCATTGAAGTGGTAACATTATTGACTCTCTAATATTTCGACGCAGCGGCTTCAATTAACTTACTAAATGCCTAAGAATCAAGCTATTTATTTAAAACATTTTCTCGCTAATATTTAGTTAATTTGATTTTCACGACGGCGAGCTGACAGAGTCGTAGCACGCCGGGAAAAATGCTTTGGGGATTTCGACCGTCTTAACGTTCCGAGTTCAAATTCTTTGTCTTTCATCCTTTCGTAGTCGATAAAATGGGCATCATCTAAGCACTGAGGGTCGATTTAATTGAAATGGCCCCTCCCCGAACTTGTTGGCCTTGCGCTAAAATTTGAAACCAAATATCTATTTTAATTGTAATTTAACTTTACTCTCATTAAACTGCATTTTATAATTTTTTAATTTACTTTTTTTATTTTTGACCCACTCATCCTGTGTTTCCCACCTGCCATTCTATTGCAGAGTTGAGGGTTACTGGCAAATGTTTTTGTGCATGTCCGGACATTTTTTTTCGCCGTCCTCTCCTCTCATCTTTTCCCTCTCCATCCGATTTTAACTCCATCCATATGAATGACAACTCATTATCTTTACCAATATCACAACTAATCGATGAGTTTTACTGCCCATCACTAAACTAAGGCGCTACAACTCTTCTACCACGGGGTTCTTAAATTAGCGTTTATTTGATTCTCTATTTTCAAAACACTCCGCTATCATCATCATCATCATCATCATCACCATCATCATCACCATCATCAAGCATGGTTGTGTGTTAAGAAGGTCGTTTCCCAGCCACATGATTCTGGGTTCAGTTCCATTGCGTGGCACCTTGGGCAAGTGCCTTCAACTATACCCCCGGGCCAGCCAAAGCCTTATGAGTGGATTGTGTAGACGGAAACTGAAAGAAGCCCGTCCTATATATATATATATGCATGCATGAATATATATATATATATATATATATATATATATATATCTGTGTGTATGCGCACGCGCATGTTTGTGTCTATGTTTGTCCCCTACCACCGCTTGACAACCGGTGTTGTTGTGTTTTTATATCAGTAACATAGCGGTTCGGCAATAGAGACCGATAGAATTAGTACTAGGCTTAAAAATAAGTACTGTGGTCGATTCACTCAAGTAAAATTTCCTCAAGGCGGTGCCTCAGCATGGCTGCAGTCTAATGACTGAAACAAGCGAATGATAAAAGATAAACGTGGAAGATAATAATTATTACTGCTCTTACCGTGATTTTTATTCCTGGGGTTTGTTCCTTAACGGTCTTGGAAGTATTCTATGGCAGTCCGAAATAAGTTCATTAGTACTGCTAGGATTCAATTATGTAATCAAGGAAGCTGTATAAGTGTGTATATATATATATATATATAATATATATCTGTGTGCGTGTGTGTGTGTGTGTATATATACACACACACATGCATGTATAAACTTATATACAGATGCACACATATACAAAAAAAACAAAACAAAACAAAACGGAAATTAGAGCAGTGCATCCTTTTTCGATGACAATTTTTGGTTATTTCGAATATGAAAAATCCCATTATTCGATCTAATGTCTTGTTTTATTTAAAGTATTTGTTTGTTAAATTTCTTCAAAGATAAATTGTGTGTTTTTGTCAAAAGACTCTTTAGAGAAATGAAGTATGCAAATGTGAAGGTCTTTTTTTGTTTCACGGCGTCATTAGCATTAATTAACTTGTTTTTATGAAAAGTTGCCAGAGAACATTGCTCCTGAGTTCATATCAAAGTAGATATTGATTGTTGATGATTAACTAGTGACGCTTGCAATTATATTTCATTGGAATAACTGGCACCCTCTAAAAAAAAACAACAAAAGCAACTAAGAATAAACAATGAAATCAATAATAAAATATAGAACTATTTGGAGCCGAATCTATCTAAAGATTAATAGTGTTGATTAGAAAATAGAAAAAATTATTCAAAAGGTTATCAGTTTCGTAGAGTTGGTTGACATAATCTAAACAAGGAAGAGTAAAGCGTATGAATGCTGTCTGGAAAGATTTTATGGTAAATAAACTTATCACAGAAAACTATGTGGAAGCGAGGCTTTAAGGAACAGAAGGACTTAAAAGAAGGAAAAAGGAGAAAGTTAGCTTGTATATTTATTGGTATTTCAGTTATTGTTTCGAAAACAGAAAAAAAACTGATCGAAACAAATTTTACATAACAAAATTTACCTAAATACGAATGAATACATGCATATTTACAAATGTACAGCAGGGGTCGAACAGTCACAGTTGAAGGCTTCTTTGGGCTGTCTCCTGACAAATTCGCCCCGATTCGCCCCGAGGTAAGTGGTTGGTTGAATGATGATTCATTGGAGATGATGACATTGTTCTACTGAGCCATTCACCACTTCTAAATGTCTAGACACCATTTTTGCCGCGTAGCAATGTTCATAGGGGACAAGGGAGGTTTAGCAGTTGCAGCTCTCCCATAGTATCCTGCTTAATAGAGCACAAGACGAACGGTTTTAGGTGACAGGGGATTGGAAAAATAGTGGTTTAGCTCTACTGGCAGTTTTTCTGCCATAGTTTGACCGTTATTAGACATAGTATTTTTCTTGATTCTGCAACCCCACTGTAAGTTCTGTCTTCCATTAAGGATTATGTTTGCTAGAGCTGATTTTGCCATGGTTTCAACTCTCTCTATCTATCTGTATATATATATATATATATATATATATAT
>NC_068989.1:60024895-60027079 GCF_001194135.2 Octopus bimaculoides
CACACACACACACACACACACACCCATCATATAATATATGACAGCAAACTAAAGTAGTGGTCGTATGAAAATTTAGCCTCGAGCCAATAAATAGAAACCTACGTGCTCAATATTTTTTCTCATTCTATATATAATGGTAGCATATTTTAAACATATGGAATTAATACTACGACAATAGGTATAATAAGTTCATATTGAGCTGATGTAACATTTTAATACGTTTTTGTATTAATATTACTGACAATTCGATAAATAAAACATGTTTCCGAGATGATATTATTTATATCTAACATTTCCAGTCTCTTTATTGTCAAGGATTAATTCAGAGATCACGTATAAAAAAGTGTCTAGAGAATGTCTTTTGAAATAGATTTCAAAAGTTGAAATGAAAGTAAAATTTAGAAAGTTAATGCAACATACTTATGACTAGTTTTGAGCTATGAGAGACTGTGTCAAGTTTTGCGGCGTATTCAATGAACAGCTATTCATTGCAGCTTTTCATTACAGTTTCCGCAATGACGCTAGCATATTAAAAGACATTTCATAATTTATGTTGTTTTTGTGTCTTCATGTCTAATGTAGTTTAATACTTCATTTTGAAATGGAATGTTACAGAGTTTTTCTTTAAAAAGTGCCTTGCAGTAGATGTCTTGTTTCTGCAGTATTGTTATGAATTTTGCAATTTCTGCATAAACATTTAAAAGAAACTGTGAAGTAAACATTTTAAAGTAACTGACAACACTTAGTTACACGTCAGTTTTCAGATTTGCGGTCGTTTTTCTGGCGACCTTTTTGTTTAACGGGCACAACAGCACACGTATTGCATCGATATTTTCTGTTGATCATGCTAAATGGAAGAAGTAAAACTTTGTTACAGATATTGCTGTCCGTTATTCAAAATTATTAATATCAATGATTTGTTATTATTATTATTATTATTATTATTATTATTATTATTATTATTATTCAAGACATTTAGGTTTGGTTCTTGTTAAGGTATGTATTATAACTATATTGTTTGAGTGATTGCTATAAAGTTATTAATGACGTCGAATTATCAAAACTAGAATTCAGCTAGTATAAACTATTGTCTCCTACTTCCAGTCCATGAATTTATTCATGAATGTATAGAAAATATAAATTCGCTCAATAGAGGAAATGCAGATGGATTTCTTGTACTATAATCAAAGAATGATAAAATATATTCGCTTGCTGTCGATAAATTAATTTGGCGGTGACAAGCCTGATCGACAAGATAAAATTAATGTTATATATAAAAGGCTTTCAGGTGGACGTAAGAACATTATAGGCTTGGAAAATTCAAATGTTTTTGAATATAGAAATGAACTCAACATTCTACAAGTAATGTTAATTAAGTGTGAGTGTGTGTGTATGTGTGTGTGTGTATGTGTGTATGTATGTATGTATGTATGTATGTATGTATGTATGTATGTATGTATGTTATCAATCAGTTTCATTTCTGTATTTCTTGTCTATAGAGAAAGAGCCGGACTCTAACATAGACTCAAGGCTCCTTCATTGGAACTTTTATCAACATCATCTAGGTATTTGTGTATATGTGTGTGTGCAGTATTTGGTGTTAGTGTATGCGCAGATTTGTATGTTTGTTTTATGGATGCGTTTTTATGTATATATTTTCATGTCTAGATGCATGCGTATGTATTTATGTGCTACATTTTTGGAAAGTTTTACATATCCTTACAGTTCCAGTGATGGCTTGAATCTGTAAACTTCTAATCAGCCTTTTTCTTTCAGGTTTTGAGACCCTAATTTTTCCAGGTTTTTGTTGAGGCAGTTCCTTACATATCCCAATGCCCCAACAATCACGGGTATGAATCTGAACTTGTAGTCTGGGTGGAGTATCTGCAAATTTCTCAGTAGCTCGGCGTAGTTGTTCTCTTTTTCTCTAATCTTTAGCGTGATGTTGACATCCGCAGGACAGCTGATTTCTACTACTGTACATAGTTTCTCTTCTCTGTCCCAGATTACTATATCCGGTCTATTATGTCTGCACTTTATTGAGGTTTTTATTGGGACATTCCACGAATACTCTTTCATATTGTGAGTGGTAATGGCCTCTACCTTATTATGGGTTTTCATCTCCTTAGCCCCGGGGTTATCCTGTCGGCGGATTTCATTGTACAGTGTCTTGGCCACAACATC
>NC_068989.1:60027513-60029019 GCF_001194135.2 Octopus bimaculoides
CCAGCCAGCCAGCCAGCCAGCCAGCCAGCCAGCCAGCCAGCCAGCCATATATAAGCTGACTAGGAAGGAGAGATGCTAGAACTGTGAAATCTTGCATTCATTAATTTCAGCTATTCTTATTAGTAACAGCATTGTTTTTGCCCAGCCAAATTAGCATCTGATTGTTCAATGAAGACTTCAAAAGTAACTGGTAGTAACTTCTCTTGAATGGGCAGAATTTGGCATCGTGCATTTATCAAGTACCTGCAGAAAGAAGATTCTGTAGCCCCCTAGGACATTCCTGTTGACATGGTTCCTACATTAGAGGATGACGCTCCAGCTTTATCGACAATGCAAAAGTGGGTAGCTGAATTTAGGAGAGAAAGGGAGAGTCTTGAAGATGACCCAAAGTCTAGACGTCTTCCAACTCCACCACCGAGGAGAACATTGATCATGTACACCACATGGTGGTGGATGACTGGTGATTGACTATATATCAAATAGCCAATGCTATTTGCATATCCCGTGAAAGAGCTGACAATACTCTGCACAGGGAACTTGGCATGACGAAGATTTCTGTTTGGTGGATGCCACCTCTACTGCCACCTGATCAAAAGCGCACCAGGCTAATCACGGGAAAATCTGACATTGCTTGAGATAGACCCTGCTGTTTTCTATGCCAGGATGAATGTTGGCTTCATCACTTTGCATTAGAGACAGAGAGACAATCCATGCAGTGAAAACACCCCAAAGAAAGCCAAAGTAGTTTCATCTGCAGGGAAGGTGATGGCCTCAGCTTTTTGGGATACAAAAGGCGTTGTGGTTACTGACTATTTTCAAGAAAGAGTAACGCCGTCTATAGAGAGTACTATGTCAACTTGCTGAGACAGTTAGGAAAGGAAGGGGTCTTATTTCATCAGGATAACGCTCCATCACACAAGGCCTTGGTTTCAATGATCGTTGCGCGTGACCGTGGCTTTGAATTAGTTGATCACACTTCATATTTTCCTGATTTGGTCCCATCTGACTATCATTTGTTCCTAAAATGAAAAAGCTCTTGTCTGGGAACTAGTATCGCAGTGATGATGACGTCATATATCATGTTGATGACGTCATATATCATGTTGATGACTTTTTTGAGGAATAGGATGAACGCTTCTTCACCAAAATAGCATCCAAGCACTGCAACACCGATGGAAGAAGTGTGTAGACGCAAGGGGGACTATGTTGAAAAGTAAATCCCATTTAGTCACATTTGATGAGAACATCTTGGTTAGCCTATGGACTTTACAGCCGACGCTCATTTCGTTTCTTCTTCTCGTTCTATTTTTTGCACCAACGATCTTCATGTTTTTCCACGTTTTTTCTTATTTTCTTACTGCCGAATAATTGTTTTTTTAAAAATTGTATATAATCTATAAACAGACCCTGAAAGATTACTTTAAAATACATGGCGTATTTTATAAATATGGTTGTTCAAGTATCATAATAGCATGAAACTGTTAATAGCTCTTTCGGTTATGTATT
>NC_068989.1:60029119-60033772 GCF_001194135.2 Octopus bimaculoides
TTCTGCTATAGCCTCAGACCAACCAAAACCTTGTGAGTGGATTTTGTAGACAGAAACTGAAAGAAATCAATCATACATATATGTATGTTTCTATGTAAGTGTATGTGTATGTCTATGTCTTTGTGTTTCTCCCTCACCACTGCTTCACAACTGCTGTTCATTTATTTACATTCCCATAACTTACTGGTTTGACAAGAAGAAGCTGTTACAATAAATACCAGGCTTATCAAAATAAAAATAATCACTAGGCAGTGTCTCATATTTTTGTTTGTCCACTCAGTTGTATCTATCAATCTATCTTTGTGTGTGTGCACACACACACACACACACACACACACACACACACACACACACACACACACACACATATGATACACACACACATATGATACACACACACATACATGTATGTATATGTGCATATTCATATCTATTGTATAAAAGTCAACGTCTTTATGTGTGTTTGCGTGTTACTTATACATTCGAAAACTACTGCGCCGATCCTAATAAAATTTGGAACACAAAATCCAAGCCTAAGGAAAAGGGTAATGCTGTGTTTCATACAATTTCATGCACCAAAATTACTGAATGGATCCTTATGATATTTGGAACTTAGATTCAATGCATAAGGACAGGTATAATGCAGCATGTTTGGTTTGAATTTGAGATGGTTTAAAGGGGGCAGAACCCCATAAAAATTCATAAATTTTTGATGTTGACGAAATTTCAACCATGGGTAATTGACACACATCAAAAAATATTCTCAAAGTTTCTACTTCTCATGAGGATTCTAAGACCCCCTAATGGGGACCTTAACTCCCAAATTTTAGTCATTTTTTATGATCCAAAACTAGGTCAAAAGTACTGAATGGAACTTTATGAAGTTTGAAATTATAATCTATGCATAAGGGCCATAAACCTCATGAAAATTCATATATTTTTGCTGTTGATGAAATTTTAACCATAAATAGTAGACACAAATGAAGTAATATTTCTAAAATTTCATCTTCTTAGAAGTTACAAAGACTCTTTCATGGGGACTTAACACCTACAATTTAGTCATTTTATTTAAGCAAAGACGAATACAGTTGCACTCTTGGAAGCTGTAAGGTCACCCGAGCATAAAAGATGAGCGTTATTTGTAATTCAATGGTACAACAGTGTCAGAGTTTGCTTTGAAATATACTTACATTGTGATTTCTGCAATGTGGTGCATAAATTGTCAAATAAATGAGAGGCATCTTTGCCTCCACTGATTCAGTTGCAAAGTGTTGAGCAAAGTCATTTGGCTGCAGACCTCTTTTGAGACTTTTTATTTATCACTGGGTCACACATAGTCCCTCGATGTAACATTGATTTCAAGGCTTTCTCAGATGAGTGACTGGTTATTGAAAGACATTTATAGATTGTAAATCTATTCTGCCCAGTTACCTATCAATATAGTAGTCATTTGCAAACTCCAGAGGTGACACTTTCATTTCCCTTTATCCCTCACGTTACACAGTTGTTAATGTTTGAGTTGGGTCATGCCCTTCCAATTGCTATAGATCTTTAATTCATCTTACAGCTGTGCCTGTCACCTGTATGGTGAGTAATCCTACATTGGGGAGTAGTAACGACTAGGATAGTGTAGCTGACTGCTTATTGTGATCATTCAACTTTTGGTTTCCTGCAGGTTTGCTCTCTTTTACAAACCCAGTGAACATACACATATTTCCTATTTCAAAGAAATTCGAACAATACATATAAGACCCCAAGTTAAAAAGATTCTCAACAATTCAACTTCTCTGGTTTACATTAAGATACCCACCCCCAATAGGAGCCTTAACTTCCACATTTTAGAGCTCCATGACCTCCAGTTTTCAGGAGCAAAATCCTTTTAACAGGTTCCATAAGACTGGAATTTTGAAATCTGCACATACAGATCAGTAGTATGGGATACAGGTGTGATTAGAATTTTTTAGGGTGTGTAAAGAGGGAAAGAACCCTCATCTGCAATTTTGAGGAAATTCGAATCATAGGTATTCCAGTTCATTAGAGAAAATATAACAGAAAAGTCTAATTCTTCAATTGCATGTAACACGAGCAACGCCGGGTATCTCTGCTAGTATATATATATGTGTGTGTGTGTGTGTGTGTGTGTGTGTGTGTGTGTGTGTGTGTGTGTGTGTGTGTGTGTGTGTGTGTATCTATCTATCTATCTATGCATCCACATGAAGAGGACAATAGTTACTTCTGACATCTACTTCTTAACTAGTTTAGTTGCAGAAAGTGACTTATTCAAACATATTTTCTTTCCTAGATGTGATGTCATTCATTTCGCAGACAATTATGCCAAAAGAAAGTTTAATTGCATCTGTAAATATAAAGAAGGAAATAAACATATTTATCCTTCGACCCGATATAGGACTAATAAATAAAGTGTCGCCAGCCACTGTATGAAGCAGCTATCAAATCTGACATTTCTATGAAATCCGATAAAAAACTAACTTAAAATAAGTCCTATAAAGAAAGAGGAATTGTATAAAAACATTTCAAAACATGATATATAAACTCGAGAAAAGTAAAAAAGAGAAGTGATATAACATTTTTTTCTTCCTATTAGACTTAAAAATCAATAAGCCGCTAACATCCAACCTTTTTCTTGACAGAAGAAAGAATAAATACTTCCTTTTTTTCTGTTTGTAATAAGGTGTTCTGCCTCTTGACACTTTTTAATTGAAAATATTTTGCAAGGCTATCAACGTCATTCTTGAGTGCTGAATTCTGGGTTGGTGGTCTGGGACATTTTACTAAATAAATACTTATTTAGTTCCACAATTCATCATAATATTAACCAACTAAATCATTCAAAAGTAGATCCAAATTGGCATCAATGTCAATAGGTCTACAAATCATTTTTTGTTACTTTTTATTTCTCAGAATTGATAAATAAAATAATAAAAAAAATTCCATATTCAGATGGAAAATTTCCCCCTTTTTCTTTTCCACATATAGCCAATCAGAATATTTGAACTTAGCCATACAAATTGATGAAATATTTATGCACTAAAGTGGAATTTAAATAATTTGATAGGTAACATAAATACGAGAAATTTAGCAAAAAAAAATTTTCTTATCTAGTTTGAAAATTTTTGAAAATAATTAACTGTCTAGAGTTAAAAATAAAAGTTTAAATTTTCTCTGTCATCAACTAAAATGTAATGAATGAAATATTTATAATAAAATAAAATATTTGAAATCTATAAATCTTTTATCACAAATATAGTGAAAACATTTAATTAGGCCTCGCAACAGGGAATAAAAATTAGTTCTTTGTCTGACGTTAAATAATATAAATTCATTGCGCTTCTCAAATACAGATAATAGGGTTGATATAAACACATTTCACAAGAGAATCAAAACAAAAACAATGTTCTTTTTTTAAAATTTTTACTGAAAAAAGTTTATTTGCGTGAGGTGAAGGAGAATTGAAAATTTCCTTTCTGTATTTAACCACACCAAAATTATTATAAAAGAAAGTTATGCTCTAATCATGCTTATAATTACGGGAATTCTGTGTAGAATATTATATTGTTGGCACTCCGTCGCATACGACGTCGAGGGTTCCAGTTGATCCGATCAACGGAACAGCCTGCTCGTGAAATTAACGTGCAAGTGGCTGAGCACTCCACAGACACGTGTACCCTTAACGTAGTTCTCGGGGAGATTCAGCGTGACACAGAGTGTGACAAGGCTGGTCCTTTGAATTACAGGCACAACAGAAACAGGAAGTAAGAGAAAGTTGTGGTGGAAGAGTACAGCAGGGTTCGCCACCATCCCCTGCCGGAGCCACGTGGAACTTTAGGTGTTTTCGCTCAATAAACACTCACAACGCCTTGTCTGGGAATCGAAACCGCCATCCTGTGACCGCGAGTCCGCTGCCCTAACCACTGGGCCATTGCGCCTCCACGTAGAATATTATATACTTATTTGAACTGTAGAGTAAGTTATTAGTTTTTTTTATTATTTTGAGTGGGATAGAAGGTATTATTGTCTGGAGTGTAATGTAATACTTTTAATGGCTGTAATGCATTATTTCTGATATTAAAAACTGAGGCTCTATGATTGGTCGAAATCAACACCAATTACAGCCCAGATATATTTCAGCATCTTTGCCGTTTATCATGAAACAAAAAAAAAACTCACCAATTACAAAATTAAACTTTGTGTTTAAGTACAACATAATATACATTGATCTTTATACTAATCACAGCAGTAGATCAGTTAATTGTTGACTGTCACTCTATCCTACTTTTATTTTATTTCAAATTCATGTAAACTAAACACACTTTCTGATTTCACTTTCGTTTAAAACAGTTTATTACTTCAACACTGCAAGCCCACAAAGAATATAAATACATATTACTATACACCAAGTTTCACATGGTTTGATTATTTCTTCAATGCAAATTAGGATAAGCCTAGATCCTTGGTTTATAAGATTAATGATTATAATAAAAAAAATTCCTAATTAGTTGTCATCTGTTCACTCTTTTATTTCAGTTTATATATTAAGGAAACACACACACATACATATATAGACACGTAGATACTAACTCGTGCACAGGCACATGCATATTATATATATATAAATATATATATATATATATA
>NC_068989.1:60034769-60036489 GCF_001194135.2 Octopus bimaculoides
TGTGTGTGTGTGTGTGTGTGTGTGTGTGTGTGTGTGTGTGTGTGTGTATGTGTGTGTGTGTGTGTATAATAAATTAAAAAGGGTGGCTTATTAGTAATTAGAATCTAAAGGCAAAATTAATAGAAGTCACAAAAGTGACAGGGGGGTGGTACTGACTAGCGCCACTTTTGCTAAAGATAAGAGTTTAAATAGCTCAAAAGCTACAAACTCACTGTCTTAAAGACTGACAAAGGGAGATAACTCCCCAGTGTACGTAGCCGGTTCGCGATTTCGGATTTTGATGAAGGCAGCTGATGAGGATTAAGATGGTTTACTGCCAAGTCTGAAATCGCGATCCGTCTATCTATGCTAAGGAGTTACCTCTCTTTGTCAGTCATTAAGACTGAGTTTGTGGTTTTTGAGTTATTTTAACCCTCATCTTTAGCAAAAGCGGTGCTAGTCAGTACCCTCTGTCATTTTTGTGACCTCTATTAATACATATGTGTGTGTATCTCTCTCTGTCTCTGTCTGTCTGTCTGTCTGTCTGTCTGTCTGTCTCTCTCTCTCTCTCTCTCTCTCTCTCTCTCTCTCTCTCTCTCTCTCTCTCTCTCTCTCTCTCTCTCTCTCTCTCTCTCTATATATATATATATATATATATATATATATATACATACATACATATATATACATACATATATATATATATACATACATACATACACACACAATTTTGCCAAAGCCAAATTGTTATATTTCGGGTCCGAGCTTTTGCAAAATATGACACTATCACAAATATGACACTATCACATTTATTCGCTATGACCACCTCTGTTTCGAATCACAGCCTTGAGTCTAAGTGCGAATGCTTCACACGCGACACGCAGCTGTTCTTGCGGAATCGAAGCACATTTCTGGTGCTCTTTTGCCATTACAGCATCGAACAAACTATGAGAAATGCTCGAGACATTTGTCTTCAAGTTAAAGCAAACAGAATAATCCAACGGGTTGAGATCGGGGCTACTTGAGGGCCATACATCCTTGCCTATGAACGACGGAATGTTTTTCTGAATCCAGTGTTGTGTCTGTTTGGAGCTGTGGGATGGTGCTGAGTCCTGCTGGAGGCTCCAAGGTGCACCTTGAAAGTGCTCATTCGCTCATATAAACAATTTAACTTCCAGAATGTCGCTAATATATCGCTGGGTATTATTTGTGCCGAAGGCCCAAATACGAAGTGCCAGTAGCTGTCACAGCCGCCCAAGCCGTAACTGACTGTGGAGTTTGACGAGTCTACCCTCGACGGAGCCAGATACACTCCAAAGTCGGTCATTCTGGTGGTTTACTACCTGTTCAATGTCAAATTTCTTTTCATCAGTGAATACCAGGTTAGACAGCGTGCCTTCAACAATCTGCCGCAGGATAAATTAATTTCTCTCCAGTCTCATGGCCTTATAAATTTGCAGGAGCCCATGACAGCTAGTCATCTTGTAGGGGTGGGTCCTGAGATCCTCCTTCAGCACTCGATACATTGATGTTCTGCTTACTTTTGCTGTGGCAGCCAGTTTTCTAGCGGAACGACAAGGATTTCACCGTATCTTATCTTTTCTCTGGTATTTTTGATAAGCTGAGGGTTCCGCACACTTCTTTTTCGGCCACGTTCAGCTCGATCAGCAATGGAACCAGCCTTGAAATTTCTTGACAATTTTCCAAACTGTTGTTCGATTAATTTTAAGCTTTCTTTTTT
>NC_068989.1:60036784-60037763 GCF_001194135.2 Octopus bimaculoides
TATATATATATATATATATATGTATATATATAAAGTATATAATTTTATAAATATATTTATAAGATTATAATAGGGGCAAAACACATGCTAGAAAAAGACGCCAAATGACTAAACTACTTTATCTATCACATAGACACGCGCTGAAAGCGAAGGAATGAACAAAAAAGACTTTTTGAAAAAGTTTAGCCATATATCAATCGATTTCTGGTTTAGTGATGTAATAGCACTTTACCATCATCAATATGACATAACCAAAAGTACATAATTATACACATTTATACATACCATACGAACACAACGTATCCACAGTGCATATACAAATGTTCAAACTTATATACAACTTATAGTTTGTTCATCTTAGCCACTTGTGAATAACCAAAATAATTCAGCAGTGAATAAATTTGGTTTCAGTGAATTCATATTTATCAATTAAAATCAAGGATAAAATCTATATAGGATTTTATCAAGTAGCTAGCAGGTAATAACCAATTAAGGTAAAAATTAATACAAAGTATATAATTTTATAAATGTAATTATAAAATTGTAATAAGGGCAAGAATCTTTGGTCATGTCATACTGATGATGGTAAAGTGCTATTACATCGCTAAACTAGAAATCGATCGATATATGGCTAAACTTTTTCAAAGTCTCTTTTGTTCATTCCTTCGCCTTCAGCGCGTGTCTATGTGATAGCTAAAGTTATTAAGAGTCATTTGGCGTCTTTTTCTGGCATGTGGCATTACTTGGTTGCTGCCCTTATTACAACCTTATAATCACATTTATAAAATTATATACTTTGTATTAATTTTTACTTTAATTGGTTTTTACTTGCTAGCTACTTGATAAAAACCTATATAGATGTTATCCTTGATTAAGGCGGCGAGCTGGCAGAAACGTTAGCACGCCGGGCGAAATGCTTAACGGTATTTCGTCTGTCTTTACGTTCTGAGTTCAAATTCCGCCGAGGTCGACTTTGCTA
>NC_068989.1:60038428-60049671 GCF_001194135.2 Octopus bimaculoides
GGGGGGGGAGAATTATGAAAAAGTAATAGGAGCATAAGTAATAGAAGTAACATCAGGAACGGGGCAAATACTACTAATAATAATAACATTGAGAAAACATAAATGAGAATAATTAAAATAGTAATAGCAACAATAATAATCAAAATAAGAAAACAAATGATTACCCGTTACCAAGTCCGGAAAAAGAATTTCGCGAAGTTGAATGGAAAAAATATTTTTCAAAGTTGAACTTAACAAACAAAAAAAATATGTGTTGCTGGACGTAACACAGATTCAAACTTGTATTCGATGTGATAATGTGCTTATGTTTATACAGAGGGTCGTAATACCTTTTTCACTAAAAGAATTCCACAGTAGACATCCAGAAATTTCTAGCATGAAGTCACTTATGAGGAGTTATGTCTACTGGCCGAAAATGGATCTAGATATGGAGAAGTTGGTAAAATCTTTTAGAGGTTGTGTTCTTGCAGCGAAATCACCACCTAAAAAAATTTCAACCTTGGCCCAAAATTGATATTCCATGGACCAGATTACACATAGATTTTGCAGGACCATTAAACGGATCATATTATCTAATAGTGGTAGATATCTTTACAAAATAGCCAGAAATGTTTAAGCGTAGAAAACCGACCTCCACGATAACTGTGAATTTTCTACACGAACTTTTTACATGGCATGGTGTTCCGGACACCATAGTCTTCGATAACGGTACACAATTTACTGCGAGTGAATTTAAGAAAATTTGCAATATATTCTTAACTGAACATATCACTACTCCTCCGTATCACGTAAGATCGAACGGACAAGCTGAACGCTTTGTGGACATATTCAAAAGAGTGCTGAGGAAATCCAGAAATGAAGTAGAGGAGGATGTAGCATTGCAACAATTCTTGAGAGTTTGCCGTGTAACGCCAAACCCAAATGCCCCTTCAAGCATGTCGCTGCTGAATTGATGCTCGCAAGAAAAATTAGGTCAGTTTTTGATAAACTCTTACCTGGAAGCAAAATAAAAATCGGGGGGAAACACTAAAAATACGACCAAGTATTTAAAAACTGGTGATAAGGTATTTTTCACAGTGTACAGAAATGGAAAAGAAGGTTGGGAAGACGGCGAAATTATAAAATGAATCGGTAAAATGGTGTACATGGTGAAAGGTTCGAAATGGGAACACAAAAGACACACAAGTCAGCTGAAATGAAGGTTTGCTGAAGAAAGGGTTACTAGGAAAGAAGTACTCACGGAAGTTCTCTAAAATATTTTTGATGTGCCGATTCTGCAAGAAATCGTCGAACCAAGGCGTACCAGTACAAGCAAAAGAAAACATACGGAAATGTTGGCGGTAGTTCGAAAGCGAAAAAATATTTAGCTTCCGAGGGAAGTAAATCTCGAAAAGGGAGATGCGGTGTGAAAAAAAAAAAATAATATTCACTTCCGACGAAAGTAAATCGCAAAAGGGGAGATGTGGTGATTAATATTAACACCCCTGTGTGATTAAAAGGTGGACTCGTTAAAATCATATATCTGCAATGAAGGATATAAAAAGTTGAAAGAAAAACGTAATTAATAATGAATTCAATAAAGATAAATGTGATATTCATGATGAGGTATTCTACGCATCCCCATGTTTTTGTTTCTGCCATTCACCATTATAAAGTTCTGGTTTCATATCTAAATCATTATTAAAAAAACTGACTAATGCATTCAGTACTTAGATAAATTCCATCACTTTTGATGGTTAATGTGCTAATACTCACACACACACACACACGCGTTATAAATTTGTGCAAAGTTCATTATTCACTTCGTTACTACTCTCATTCTATAAAATCTTTCAGACGAGAACAAAAATACAAAAATAAATTACAGATTGTAAATCTGTTCAGTAATTATTTTCCTGAAGAACGTTAGGTCATATTGTGTCTTATAATATATATGATTACGAGAACTATATTCAATGAGATAACTAATTACTGATATCACTATGCATAGTGAGATGACACTGTTTACACTGGTTATAAAGGAGAAATATTAATCTTGAAAAGTGATGAATGTTAAGCTTGAACCTGAGTAGTGACAGAGTGAATCACCAACTTTGTAGAAATAAATATATTCAACCACATGTATTGATTACTTTCCCTCTTGTTTTTTTTTAAACCAAAAACATGAGTGCACACACACACACACGTATATATATATATACATATATATATATATGTAATACACACACACACACACCGATCGCCTTCATTCTTTTTGTCAACATAGCGTTATCCAGCGAAAGAGTTTCTATTCACCCACTCTATAAACAAGTTACAAGATTGCTTTCGAGAGAAGAAAAAAAAACATAACAATGAAAATTAAATAGCTATGCAGTTGTAGGTGGTTTATGTAAATAGAAAAAAGAAAAAAGATCCTTTTTGGTGTTAAAAGCAAGTATTTTTCAGCTGTTGATATTTCTGTTAGTATTTCTCTTTACATTCGCGACAGACATAACTAGCGCCATAGCAAAGACCGTTCGCTCGTTTGCTACATTCATTGAAACTATATTCATTCTTCTTATGTCAAGAGATGTTAAACATCCCGACAATTCTTTTAAAGATAAGATTTCTATAACTTCATATTTTTCGTCTGCTTTTTCTACATGAAATATATAAAAACAACTCTTGCACAAGAAATTTCTTTTGTGTAGCTTACATTTGCTATGTGCAGTGATAAACAAAATAAATATTGTCGTAAAATCGAATGTGGTTTGGAATGACAATGACATGAAATGCTAGATGTCAAACTGTATGGTTGGATGGGCATCCAACTTATACCTCGCCTGTTGAGATATAAAACTGTATAGTTGGATGGGTGTACCAACCCATGCCCTACCTGCAAGATATGAAACTGTATATTGGGGTGGGAAATCTAACTATACTTCGTTTGCTTGATATCAAACTGTATATGTTGGTGGCACTCCGTCGCTTACGACGTCGAGGGTTCCAGTTGATCCAATCAACGGAACATCCTGCTCGTGAAATTAACGTGCAAGGGCTGAGCACTCCACAGACACGTGTACCCTTAACGTAGTTCTCGGGGATATTCAACGTGATACAGTGTGACAAGGCTGACCCTTTGAATTACAGGCACAACAGAAACAGGAAGTAAGAGTGAGAGAAAGTTGTGGTGGAAGAGTACAGCAGGGTTCGCCACCATCCCCTGCCGAAGCCTCGTGGAGCTTTTAGGTGTTTTCGCTCAATAAACACTCACAACGCCCAGTCTGGAAATCGAAACCGCAATCCTATGACCGCGAGTCCGCTGCCCTAACCAGTGGGCCACTGCGCCTCCACTATCAAACTGTATATAAGAGTGGGCAACCAACAAATACCCTACCTGACTGTATAGGTGGATGGGCAACAAATTTATAGTTAACCTGTTGATATCTGCTCAAAGCCAATCGCAGCGGCGTGCACTGAAGAAAACCAACAAGAGTTATCCGTTGTGCTGGTGACGCAAGAGTGATGATCAAACTGCGTAAAAAGTTCTTCTGAATCTAAATCTGTATCTATAGTAGATTTCCTATCGTCGTAATTGTTGCAGAAAAATTCTTCATGTAAGACTAGGATACCCAGCAGGTAGATGACTGTTCCCTGTACAAGACCGGTAAACGAAAGCCATAGTTTTGGATATGAACTTCATGCCTAGAGTATGGATAGAATGGTGATATTGACATAGTTTATTAACCGAAATGTTATTTATGATTAATTGCTATATTATTCTTTATTAGTGACTGTATTTTGCATTACTTAACGATTTATTGTTGACTGCTATATAAATAATAATTAACAATTATAGTTCCATTTACAATTAGTGTGAAGTAAACCCCCGAAGTTATGCAGTTTAATTTTTTCTATAAATGTCGATCATGTTTTTGGGAAAGGAAAGCTCTAAAGTTTACAGGCTGAAATTCATTTCAGCATAAACAGTTCCAAGACACCAGCTAAGAAGCAATTTTTATTACTAATTGTTAGGTAGTTGATAGCTGAAGCTGGTTGGGTCCGTTAAGTGTAAAATTATTGGCCGATTTAATGGTCATTTACATTTTGTATTCAGTGCAGTTGCTGGATTATTAGAAACAATAGCAAGAAAGGCACCCTGAGTAGCTGCAGTTGTAATGAAAGATAATAATGACTATTTTATCAGATTTCAAAGTTGAGTTCAATCCACTTTTCCTGTGGCTATACAGAGGGGAAAGTAAGATCACTTTGGTGTATTCTACCAGCAGAACTCCAAGTCAGTAAAATGACTCAGGAGCTTAAATTTGCCGAAGCGATCATAACAGTTAACCGAAAGAATGAAAAGAAAAAAGAAAAAAAATTATGTTAATATGAATCTATCATTTAAGGCAACGAGCTGGTAGAATCCTTAGCACCCTGGATCAAATGCTTACTGGTAGTTCGTCCGATTTTATGTTCTGAGTTCAAATCCGCTGAGGTCGACTTTACTTTTCATTTTTCATCCTTTTGTGGTCGATAAAATAAGTACCCTTTGAATAGTGGGGTCGATGTAATCGACTTACCCCCTCCCCTCGAAGTTGCTGACCTTGTACCAAAATTGCTGACCTTGTACCAATGGATACATTTTACATACATTACTCTTTTACTCTCTTTACTCTCTTTACTCTTATACTTGCTTCAGTCATTTGACTGCAGCCATGCTGGAGCACCGCCTTTAGTCGAGAAAATCGACCCCAGGACTTATTCTTTGTAAGCCTAGTACTTATTCTATCGGTCTCTTTTTGCCGAACCGCTAAGTTACGGGGGACGTCAACCGATGTTGGGGTGGCAAACACAGACACACAAACACATACATATATATATATATACATATATACGACGGACTTCTTTCAGTTTCCATCTACTAAATCCACTCACAAGGCTTTGGTCGGCCCGAGGCTATAGTAGAAGACACTTGCCCAAGGTGCCACGCAGTGGGACTGAACCCGGAACCATGTGGTTGGTAAGCAAGCTACTTACCACACTGCCACTCCTGCGCCTATTGATAATTATTCTTTGGAAAAGTAAAATACCGCAACTTTCTCTAACCATTCAGAAAATAAAAGTAAAAAAATATTTTGTAAGAAACTGTTATAAGTGACTCTAATAATATAGTAAATTGGTAAATATCTGCCATTCCACAGAACCATGCTACTCTCAGAAAATCGCTAACGATCAAACAACTCTAAAATGTTGCACGCCAAAATTCACTGACAAACATAAACAATAGACGAACACGCAACAACACACATTCGAAAGCTCCTGACACCAACAAACACGTTTCAGGTGAAATGATGCAAACACATTATTATTATTATTATTATTATTATTATTATTATTATTATTATTATTACATCAAAATTGAGTAGGCGATAAATATTGGAATGAAGAATCTATTTTTTTTTGTGCCTGAAACTATGAAAGGAAAAATGTAGCGTAAAGTTACTAACAGTATTAGCAAGAAAGAAACAAAACAAAAAAATTATGAGAAACGACTTTCTAATATTGGTTGTGATGGAATCTAGTTGCATCACCTTACAGAAAGAATAAAAAAAAGTAGATGAAATACAGAAAACAGGTATGTAAAAAACTTTCCTCGGTGTGTGTGTGTGTGTGTGTGTGTGTGTGTGTGTGTGTGTGAGTGAGAGAGAGAGAGAGAGAGAGAGAGAGAGATGAGAAAAAAGAGGGTAGAAGAGAGAGGGATGGTGGGAAGGAGAGAAAGTGAGACGGAGAGAGAGAATTACAGTTAAAAATAAATCAGAAAAGACCAACTGTTCCGTGTTCTATAAAAAACAGAAAGCTGTATAGTGCCAGTGTTGGAGTAGTTTTGAATCCAATATTGCTTGCATTTGCTGATGAAGAATGTATTGTAATATTTGATCAAATTCTCACTTGCACCTAGTGACCCCAGGATATTAAGCTAGATTTACTGTTTTGTTTGATTCAATGTACATCAAATGGGATTAATATTTAGATGGTAAATGGAAATTGCTATCGGAAAGATAGAGAAATAGTGACATTTTGTAATAGTAGTAGTGTTTGTTTTTATTGTTGTTGTAGCTGTTGTTTTCTCTAACTTCACACCTTAAAGTGATCGATTTCTTAGTGATATTTTTGGAGAGAATGTGCTTCAGTAGTTTCCATTGTCGACTCCAAACCGAAGAGAATATTCGAACTCTGTTTTAAGATAAACCGTTCATTAATGTTGTAGTTTACAGAACTAAGCTCAGCTCTATCTATC
This sequence comes from Octopus bimaculoides, assembly GCF_001194135.2. Lineage (NCBI taxonomy): Eukaryota > Metazoa > Mollusca > Cephalopoda > Octopoda > Octopodidae > Octopus > Octopus bimaculoides. The sequence continues at coordinate 60,044,709 of NC_068989.1, forward strand.
CATGGTACTTCTTAGAGTCCAGTGGACTGAAGAAAAGAGAATTGTTTTCCTTCTAGAAAATATCAAGAGACGAGATATTAACCATTCACTTTTCATACGGTCTTTCAGCATCTTCTGATCCTTGCATTTAAATCATAACATCTAACAGAAACATCTTTGAAGTGTACATTTGTAAAGTTTTATTTAATTATTCTAACACAAACACAAGGTCACGTATTTGTTGGAAGAAGACAGTCGGTGAAATCAAACCCAATACAGGACTAGTATTCTATTTTATCGAGTCCGGAAGGGCGAGAGGCAAATTTGGCCTCGGTGGAATTTGAACTCCAAATGCAAAGAACTGGAACAAATACCACAAGACATTTTGTTTGAAACGTTAATGATTCTATCAGTCCATTGCACTCAAATATTTATTTAAACATATATCAAAACCATCTCGTAGACACTGCTTATAAAGAGTATAACATTTGCTCGAAGTTCCATGTGAATACAAATTGCATGAAGAAATGTATTAAAAAAAAAATAAAATACTATAGTATTTGTCTATCGGCCATGCTTCATGTTAATAATCTTTTAACCGAACATAAACCTTCAGAGAAGTTTTCGTACAATGCTTAATACAATAGAATATCAAATATTCTACAGAAATTATACTTTGGAAGTTCGTGATAGTAATAGTTTTGAATATACATATATATTATATTAAGGATATTATCGTTTTCAAATGCCATATTTTTATTCTGGATATATGTTCCAGATATATTTTCTATCCATCAGTTTTCAAAAATGAGATCATCTCTATCAGGTAGGGACGTTATAGGAAATATAATACAGCTCTTAAATGTCTCAAGAACATCTCATAGGTTCTTCATCGCACCAATCGTCTGTTTACCATTTTACTCTTAAAAATTCTAATCACAAAATTGATTCTTCATGTCTTTCCTGAACTTCTATGCATGTTTCCTGACGTTTTTCTTAAGTCAAATCATTACTGAAGATTAAATTTTTGTGACAGTTTCAATTTCCGAAATACATCTTTAACGGAATATATTGTCGTTTTCATTATATCTCTGTCACATTTGTCATTCTGCGATACCCATTTTGAGATATAGTTTGTCTATTTAGTTTTAATTTACTTTCCCGTGCTTGCGCTTTGTAGCTTCTTTCTAACATCTCTACAGAAGCAGTTTCCCTTACGTCAGTTTACTGCTTTAACAAGGACTCGTTCTAAGCTTGCGATATTACTATACGTGACGTAAGCACATCTTAGGTTACTGTTTATTATTTTTTATATGTTTTGAAAATCTGCATTTTCAGGGATAACTCGTTTTACAGATGTGGAAAAAGATACATTTTAGCCTTTAATAATACTCTGTGTCGTATAGTTATTGCTCATGAGGCATCAGTAACTATTATATTTTTCGAGATGTATATTTATCATGCATTCTCACCATTATGTTCAATTCATACCCCTTATTTGAGCTTATTGATCTCATAATTTTAGTAAAAGCTCATCGGGTTATGACAATTTTACCAATACACGCTAAATTATGTTCCATGCATTTTCTGATGATTTACTTTCAACTTTATTGTCAACAAATAAGGATTTATAACATTGGAACAGTGTCACACATTTATACAAGAACCTAATTATTGATTAGACTCGGTATTTATCTAGCACCTATCATATCGATATTACTGAGAAGAAAGGTGAAGTAAACCCCGGAGCGAATTGAATCTAGTATGTTAACGGATACATGTAAAATCTTATATTGAAACAGAAATATTTCATTTGGAGTTTTTTTTCGTGACTATATTGTGTCCAGTTGAAATATATATGTGTTCCGTACGGTAACATACGGTTCCTTGGTAGAGTTTACAGGAATCTATTTATATTTAATATTTAAATGATTTAATTTATTCAGTCATACTTTTTTTTTACTTATATTGTTTTCACTTCGCTCATCTGCTTTATCCCACGTCGACTTCTTTTATTTCATTGGTAAAAGGTATTTTAAAACCGTTAAAAAAATCTTAAACCATAAAAGATTTAGAATCTCTTTTCTCTGATGATATAATTTCCTCTTTTGTTTTTGAAGTTGATGTCACAAATGTTTCATAACAAAATATTCATTTTGATTTTGGATTATATGACAAAAACAGATCCGCTACAAGATTTATTCATTCTTAGCTATGCATTCAATACTGCCGGTGTTATAAGGATACTAACTGCTTGTTAGAGAGATTTCTGCGTATAGTGTTAGAAAAAAATGTAGTTTTATTTCTAATACTATTTACAAAACGATCTGGTAGGTAAATTCTTATCTAATTTTAGATATTTTTCATGTCAGTGCAAAATAGTATCTATGAGATATCAATCTCTAAAAATAGAATTATATAACTTTAAGGAAATAAATGTCCAAGGGAACCGATAAATGCTTCTCATTACAAACGTTCAAGGTAATATATTTTTTCCAAAATTTTACTCAAAAGAAATACACAGGAAGTAATTTTCTTGTGTGTATCCCTACTTTTATAGCAAGTTTAAAAAAACCGAAACGTTTATAGAATATTTGTAATAAAATAAATCTACTAAAAAACATTTAAAATCGTGAAAATTCTTTGAAGTAAATTTGAATGATGAAGTATATTTCACTAAAAGAACTCAACTTTACTTCATAATTCGCTTTATGTTATGGAGTATTAGTAATAGAATTGTTCATGATTTGGAAATCATGTTATTTGTGCTCGTATAATTCACCAAGACAGAATATTCTGTGGAATGATTTCATAATCGATGAAAGAGAATGTAAATGGGAGATGAAAATGAAAAAAAAAAAAAATCCAAAAAAGCAGAAAAAAAAAAGCAAGTAAGGTTTAAGTAAATGAAAAACAAAACAAAGATAAATAATGAAAGTAGTCTTTCTGCTCCTGATTCTGACACATTTCCAATTAATATGAATTTTTTTCCCCATAAATCGTAGGAAGTTATGAAAAATAAAATCAAGACAGGAATAAATAAAGTGTTTGAAGGAGAAGTGACAGTTAAAAGTTTGACATTTATTAGGCAATCCCCGATGTCAGAGACTAATTCAAAATGACAATAAAATCACAAGAGTATTCTAGATAGTTGTAGTTAACGATCGAACAATAGATTTCTTTTGTTTTATTGATTCTATTCGAAAACAGCGAATTTAATATCAATATCGTTTTCTCTGAACAAAAACCAAGGTCACGTATTCGGAGGGAGGAAAACATGAAAAGGAAGTTGTGAACTTTATGCATTTACTAAGTAAGGCATTAAAGAAAAAGAAAAAACAACATATTCTAATGAGAATCGAAACCGTACCGTAATCTGTTGACGCTTATATATTTCCTGTGGTGCTCATCATAACTCTAATGATTAATGATCTCTTCCTGCACATCTTCAATGTCATTTCCTTTTCATTTGCTGCCGTTACCGTTTTTGAAGAGCAGCATTTAATGATGATAGAAGCTAGTGATTCCTCGTCCTTTAAAATTTATGTGAGAGCAAAGTTATTGCCCTTGATATCATGTCTGTTAAAGTAATTCACGGAAAAGCTATTTACGTTATTTACGTTATCACGAATCAACTAGATATGAAAGTTCATTATCAGGTTTATCCATCACAGTATGTACAGCCGGAACTTTCTTCTCTCCGACTATCACTCTAGCAGCTCGAGTATACCTCAAAGGTAGGTTCCTTTTCCTACACTTTCTATTCTCTATATTTATGACCAGCCACACAAGCACACATATACACAAACGCACACGCACACGCACATTTCAGATGATACTCGCACACACACACACACGCACCAGGAGTGGATGCTATTTGTGAATAGATACCTCGAAGGCATTTTGAAATACGCATTCGAAATAGAGTTTTATTCAACAACATCCAATTGCTAACGTTACACGTTTTAACAACGGAAGCACACAATAATTCATTCACTGCACTTATGAATGAAACGCAATTAAAATTAGCTCACACCTTATTTACTACATAAATAGTTTCTGATCCTTTGAACTTGCCAAATCAGTACAAATCTAATCAAAAACCACTTGATGCATTCACCTTTTCTCCTCTCTTTAGCACCTAAACATTCTTCAACCACTCTCTCCAACATCGTGCCCAAGCAAAACTCATACAGACAAACACACATACGTCCGTCACTCCAAACTTGGATGTTATACATATCTTTAATTAATAATTGTAAAAAATTGAAACATAAAAATACTTACAATTTACTCTGATTTTTTTTTGTTATGGAAAATCAGAGAATGCTCGGATTACAACCGATTTTACTTTAAAAACTAATTTTCCCAACCGATTGAGCATAAATTTAAGGATGTGATTCGGTATACTTAAACCAATGTAGCTCGGTTTCTTTAAATGCTTCCTTTCTCTATGTATGACTTGTCCCTTCATCTCCAACAGCACGCTCATAACTGGCCCAAATGCTCAATTCCGCATCATCGACAACGTCAACTGCATCTCCATCAACTTCATATATTGAATGAAATAATGTAGACTCTGGTTATATACTCGATACAAAAGATAATTTTTCTTTTATATGCGAGCAAGACTGATCGTTGTCTGGGTAACTGGCTCCCCAGATGATTTCGTGGAAACTGGAATAACACTGAAGTAAGCTCCAAGTCCGAAGCTAGATATTTTAATTTTCCAGTCAATTTCTTCAGTCGTCTTTCTGTGTATTACACCAAGGCTCAAACTTTACCGTTATTTACCGGGACAAAAACCAAATATTTTCCACCGTCGCACGCGGCAATGAAATTCTCACACTGTCTTACTTCATTCAATTCTTGCAGCTTCCCTTTTCTCCATTTGCAGATGTATAATCAAAGTATCAAAGATCCTATTCGAGTCACAGGTTCATAAGGCCGGTTTTTCCGGATTCTCTAGCATACATATATATAT
>NC_068989.1:60050049-60051894 GCF_001194135.2 Octopus bimaculoides
CGCGGTTTCGATTCCCAGACCGAGCGTTGTGAGTGTTTATTGAGCGAAAACACCTAAAGCTCCACGAGGTTCCGGCAGGGGATGGTGGCGAACCCTGCTGTACTCTTTCACCACAACTTTCTCTCACTCTTACTTCCTGTTTCTGTTGTGCCTGTAATTCAAAGGGCCAGCCTTGTCACACTGTGTCACGCTGAATATCCCCGAGAACTACGTTAAGGGTACACGTGTCTGTGAAGTGCTCAGCCACTTGCACGTTAATTTCACGAGCAGGCTGTTCCGTTGATCGGATCAACTGGAACCCTCGACGTCGTAAGCGACGGTGTGCCAACAACAATATGTAATGACAGCTAATAATCCCTCCTCACATTTATATACATACACACACGTGCACACACGCTTACTTGGTTGAGTTGTTGTTTAGCACTTGGCAAGCTCTGACTGATAGAACCCGTGTTCAAAGTCATTCTGGTTATGGCAATTTTCCTTTTTCATATATGTGATCGCATAATGTCCTTTCTATTTTTAGGACTTTTCGGTGTAATTTGAAATTATTTGATTTCTCTATCTGGTTTATCAGGCAACTTAGCTAATACTCGTATCTATTCAGCTCTCATTTTAATATAATGAAATCTATACTCTCAGGTTAAGAGAATTTTGCCGTCTCATTTTATTTGTAGGCATGTTACCCTACAAATGACTAGGTAAACGTCTATTGTTAGCATCAACCTGTTGGGTATATTATCTGCATATATTTCTGCCAGATTTCCATAAAACAAGACTCCAAAAGTGTCCATGTTATTCATCTCCTGAGAAGATAAGTATTATATCAGAGCAGAAATATGCAGAAGTTAAAAATGTATCTTCATAGCAATTAAATTTTCAAGTGAATATTGAGTGACAATGGAAATAAGAAGTGCTAAATAACCACAATGGCAGTGAGAGAATCTCAAATATCAGTTATTGTTAAACTGATTTTTCTCAATATCCTCTCCCCATTCTCTTTCTCTGTAATATATGTATATATACGCTTGTGTATGTATGTGTGTGCATGAGTGAATATTTCTCTCCTCTCTCTCTCTCTCTCTATATATATATATATATGTATGTATTTGTGTATATAAATGACTACATATGTATATCAATATATTCATATGCATATATCAATAAATACACACACGTATATAAGTGTGTGTGTGTGTGTGTGTATGTGTGTGTCTGTATATAAATGTCAGTGCATATGCACATATATATATATATATATATATATATATATATATATATACAGACATACAACTATATGTAAATATATCTGTATATTTGGCATATTCAAATATTAGCTGAAATAACATCTTTGATTTCTGCTTTGATTTTATATAAGATTTCATTCTTGTTGTACAAGAACCTAGTTATGGATTATCAGCAATTGAAACAAATATATCTTTTATAGCCTGAATGGTTTAGAAGAAACAGCATCGTGTTCCATGTTGTAAAAATCAAATGATATTGAGAAAATTTTATCTAATGTTAGTAATAATGGTTGAGTAAAAGAGTAAGTGAAATATATTCTGCAGAGAACATAGAGAAGCCAAAAACAAAGATAGGCTGGTGTAGATATAGATAACGATATTTCTTGAAATGTATACAGTGGGTGTATATAGTACACACACACACACACACACACACACACACACACGTATATAGTGGATACATATAATGGTTGTTTATAGTAGACATGTACAGTGAATGTGTACAGTAGATTTATATTGTACATGTATACAATGGATGTCTATTGCGGATCTATAGTAGTGGGTGTGTATAGTAGATGTATATAATGAATATATATAT
>NC_068989.1:60051980-60055741 GCF_001194135.2 Octopus bimaculoides
ATACGGTTGATGTATATTCTGGATGTATATAGTGGGTACTTAAGTTAATTTTTTAAAAATGCAGTTCTGAAAAGTTGATATAAAATTCATGAAAATTATGCAGATATTGATATATCGTCGTAATTAATGAATGTACTATAGTAATTAATTAATGTAACATAGTAATTTAGGAATGTACCATAGAAATTAATTAAGGTACCATAGTAATTAAATAATGCATTATAGTAATTAATGTACAGCAGTGATTAACTAATGTACAGTAGTAGTTAAAGAATGTAGCAAAGCAATTTCCTCCAGTAAATCTCCATAAATTGTAATAGCACATCTGCCATTTCCTCTCAAATATTGGAACATAACATAAAACTAGATATCGATGTCTTTCTAGAAGAAATTAAATTTCGCTGGATTATTTCTAAACTGTTTCCACTAAAGTTTCACAGTTCCATTGGCATACAAGTTATTTGCTGTGTATTGGTACAGTTAACATTTATAAAAATAACGGTAATTAATTCGGAGACATAATGGACTACAAAGAGAAATGAATATACAAATTAATTTTCCATTCAGGAAGTTAGTTCTCATGACAAATAAGCTTTTGTTATTTTTTGTGTTTTGTTTCCTGATTTGTTTTATTTTCTCTGTGTTGTACGTTGTAAAAAAACTGTTTCTTTTTATTTCATCGAATAATACCTAATAGAATTCTTTGAAAGCTATCTGTCTGTGAGAGAAATATAATTGAATTACACAAGATTTATTGCTTTAAGATTGTATTTAATAGGACATTATATTTTTTTAATCAATGACTTCTATTGGAACAATATTTCTTCCATAATATACCGAGTCTTTGAATGTCTTCAGATAAAATAACCAGCGTCCTTTTGTTAATAATATACACTAATGTAGTGCTGGTAAGTAAGAAGATGGGCTTCTCCAGTAATGTAGCGTTTATGAACTAAGTGTATCGAATAAAAAACAAAGAAGCAAAAAAAAAACAAGCAAACAAGAGAAAACGAAACAGGAAAAAACTCTCTTTCAACACTGATTCACCTATGAAAGTATTTGACCCTAAATTTCAAATAAATGGAAAACTTGGCGATTGTACAGCATCGGGTGGCGTATACTGTCAATAATGTTGCGTTTTACTTAACGAAAAATTTCATCTAATTCTAAATCCTACGGCCTCTGAGATGTGGAAAGTCGAAAGGATCAAATCTTGAATGCGTTGATTTCGAAAAGAGGAAGACTGGAAAGTTTCAGAGTGCAGAAGGAGAAAAAGGACCCCCAGTCCAACTCCATCCCACCCAAGACCACTCAGACCCACCCACTCACTCCATACAGACACCAAACCCACCCACCCCATTTCCCCACAAGAAAAAAAAAAGAAAAAGAAAGAACAGACACCACAAAATTTAGGTTATGAATACATGGAGGAGAGAACGATATCATTAAGTGATGGAGAAAGAGGAAAAAGGTTTGAACTGAAAGGAAAATAGGACTTAGGACTCAGAGGCAGCGAGTGGTGTTACTCAGTGTGGGGTGAGTAGCACACTCTTCATAATATCATTTTCAGATATCATTCATGTTATCATATTTTTAATTTGTTATTCACGTGCATTTTCACGTATCATTCGTTATATCATATTTTATTTTTATATTTTTAATTGTTATATGTCCCCACGTGTTGTAGTGTCCCCTCTGTGTAATGCCTTTAGGGCAAAAATATTGAAATAAATAAGCTTGCTTCCGCGCATGCGCAGTAAGTCGACTTCCAGCTGAACCAAAGTGGACGTGGAATTGTTATGCTCCGGGCTTGTTATGTTTATAAAACTTTTAAAATAAATATTCCAAACATTCATGATATTTCTGAAGTTTATATCATTGTATATGCCTGTATACTTTATTTTATTTTACTTTTTAGACATTTTAGAGACTTAAAACTATATATTTATTGATTCTAGAATGATTTGAACACACACACACATATATATTAAATCTTGCGTTGGATATACGGTATTGTTCCTGTGGTCTTCCACCCTTATGTATCCATTCTTACCATAACTTGAATTCTAGCTCATGCTGAGCACTTCAACTCTAGCCCGTTTTCATGTATTGTTATATTAACAATATCTAACTATACAAAAAATTACAGTTTATATATATATATATATATATATATATATATATATATATATAAACTGAAAGAAGGCCGTCATATTTTTATTCGTTATTTCTTTAGTATTATATGACTGTGAAAATATAGAGGGGTAAAAGTCAAAATGTTAAGTTTTGTTAATCTGGAGTCAATTTTATTATTAGTAAGGCGAATCAGACTAATATCTAGGCAGCAATTATTTAATTGTTAGCGGTCACTTGCTTTGCTAATGTTATAAAAGGTTTATTTAATATTTCCTGGCTAAATAATCCGATTTGAAATTAATCCATGTTTATTGTTATATGCAATGTTTTTCATCTAATTTTCTATGATTTTGCGTCGCTATTAACATTATCATTAGTTGAATACTTGAAATCATGTAGTAATGAGTATAATTTAGTTGTACTTATAATTGCTATTCTCTAATTGAAGGCGGCAAACTTGCAGAATCAGTTGCGCAAAAAATGCTTGGCGGCATTTCTTCCGGCCGAAACTTCTTGAGTTCAAATTCTGTATGAGTCAACTTTGACTTTCATCCTTTCGGAGTCTATAAAATAAGCACTAGTTGAGTACTAGGGTTGTCGTCATTCCCCTAATATTACAGGCCTTGTGCCAAAATTTGAAACAGTTTTCCATTTCACGAAGATTTTTAGTTCTAATGAAGAAAGGAAATGCTTTTTCTTATAAGGTTTTAATATTCTTAAAGTCAGAAGGCGGCGAGCTGGCACAATCATTAGCATGTCAGGCAAAATGCATAGCGGCATTTCATCCATCTCTACGTTCTGTGTTCAGATTCTCCCGGGGTCGACTTTACCTTTCATGCTTTCGGGGTTGATAAAATAAATACCAGTTGACTTCTAGGTTCGATCTATTCGACTTAACCCTTCCTCCGAAATTCCTGATCTTTTGCAAAAATTTGAAACCAGTGGTGTTAAAATAAAATTTAAAGCATTAGCATTCTTATAGAAAATCAGTTTGGATGTCATACCTAATATGTCGGTTTGAAAGGGTTTCAGGTTCTTAATGCTTGGAGCAGTTGTGCGTCTTTATACCACCATGTAAATTTGGTGTTGTAAGACCTGCTGGAGAATAGTTGGAGGCATTTTTAATGCATTCATTTAACAACATCCCTAACATGTAGCACTTGTTATAGAATGTGTCACAAGACACACATTAAAGTGTAAACCAAGCTGCATAGATCCATAATTGATGCAACAGTTTTTGAATATAATCGATACTCATCAATATTATATACTTTCAAGTATTGTCACTAATCACAGATTGTTTGATAAATAATTGGGTTTTTTAACTGAACAGAGTAATATTTATAAACTCAGAGTAACATTTATAAGAGATTGCGCTATTTCATTACATATTTCAGTCAACTCATACAGTGATTGTTCATATAATTAATCATGTTATATAGTGATATAAATTACTTACACACACACACACACACACACACACACACACACACACACACACACATATATATATGTTGCATGTGTATTTATGTGTGTGTATGTGGATAGTCATGTGTATGTCTTCATACATATCGATGCATACACACGCAAATACACGCACAGTGGTATATATATATATATATATA
>NC_068989.1:60055884-60058475 GCF_001194135.2 Octopus bimaculoides
CTTTGAGTTTTCATGTCAGTGTTAATAATAAGACTTTTTGTGGCAAACGCTATTATTATCATCATCGTCACCATAGTAATTGTTTTAGGATTGAAGACGGAGAAACAGCATAGTAAGAGGGCAATTTATGGAAGAATCGGTAAAGAGCTGGAAAATATGCGTCACGCTTTTGGATTGCTTACATTTTGTATTTTGAGTTCAAACCATACTAGAATCACTTTCGCCTTTGTCATTCTGGAATATATATATATATATATATATATATATATATATAACAGATAGTGAAATACTCGAGTACATGTGAAAGCTTGATACTATTGTACATATAACTGTAATACTACTGTACACGTACCAATGTAATAGTAAAGTACAAATGTCTGTGTAATACTGACCAACTAATAAATAAAAAGATATTAAAAATTCTAATATCACATCTGCAATAAATTTATACTGTCCACAAGTAGGATATTTATCCATTGATAATTTTATTATTATTTTCTTTTTCAGTTCTATATTTAAGGGATGAGGAATTATGTACATTATTTACATTCGACGGATATTTGTCCTCATCTTGTTTGTTGTTAACACAACGTTTAGGCTGATATACCCTCCAGCCTTCATCAGGTGTCTTGGGGAAATTTCGAACCTGGGTTCTCATTCCTAAGGTATTTTTCGATGTTATTGTTGTTATTATTATTGTTATCATTATTATTATTATCATTATTATTATTATTATTATTATTCAGGTCACTGCCTGGAATCGAACTCAATTCCAGGCGGTGACCTGACTACTACTACTACTACTACTACTAATAAAAATAATAATATCGAAAAATAACTTAGGAATGAGAACCCAGGTTCAAAATTTCCCCAAGACACCTGATGAAGGCTGGAAGTTTACCAGCAGAAACGTTGTGTTAACAACAAACAAGATGAGGACAAATATCTGTCGAATATAAATAATATTTTCTTTTTGCTGCTTGAGTTTTCCAAGGGGAATCGTACTATTGTGTACAGTTCTATTTAATGTATTTTAATGAGATATACTTTTGAATTTAAAAGTGTGCAGAAGTTGAAGAAAATCACAATTGGTGGCGCGTGGTTCTGCCTCTTGTGATAATATAAGAGAGAAAAGCACGGTTAATGGGATGACATAAACAAAACCAAATGATTTGAAGAAACTACTGATGTCATTAATGTCTTCGGTAAAGCTACCATTAATGTTGTTGTCAAAAATGTCTTAAATATTAGTTTCAAATTTTGGCACATGACCAGTAATTCCAAGGAGGGAGAAAGTCGATTACAGTAGTGTTCAACTGCTACTTATTTTATGGACCCCGAAAGGATGAAAAGGAAAGTAGACCTCGGCGGAATTTGAACATCAGAACATAAAGACGGACGAAAAGCCGCTAAGCATTTTGCCCGGCGTGCTAACGATTCTGCCAGTTCGTTGCCGTAAACGTGCCGTCACTACGTCATCTTTGTTTCTGCAAACATCATCACAGAGTCTGTATGACATGGCTTAATTTTTTTTTTCTTTGGTGGTCAACACAAATGTCATCAATATCATTGTCTCTGGCGTCACCTCCGTGTGTGTGTAGTCTTTAACGTAGTTAATGACTCTCCTTGACGTCAGTGTACTAGTTTATCAAAATTTGGGTGTCTGGAAGTTAAATTCTATCCAGGTGCAATTTGAACTCAAAATATAGAGGAACGTTCCTGTCACTTTAACCGATATCGTAAGTGGATCAAATATTTTCCTAGATGATTATAAAACTTTACCGATCTCAGAGACCGGTAGAGTAGCAAAAACAGAAAGATGTGGAGCAAAATACCTTGGCTCTTCTATTACACGCGTTTATTCTTGCGTCGAAATCCAACTATAGCCGTTATTTCTGCCAGGATAAATTTAATTAACAATATCACCACTTTCTAAATGTAAGTCGTAGTCCCAACGTTAGAAATCGCTGTTCTCTAATTAGTGACATTTACCTTAACATTTTCTTTGTGTTGTCCATCGATCGAAATTAGTTGCAACCAAATCCACTATAATTTTGTCATTTATGTTTTCAAATCTTTATCATAACACCATGATTCTCCTGAAATTTCGGTGATTATATTTTATTATCACAATTTCGTTTACGTTTATTTTCCTACAGAAGGAACCCTTTTATTCCGATTCATATATTAAGCCAATGCCAAATACACTATCATTATTATTAATTTTCTCATATATCGGCGTTCAAATTGTTTTCCCTCTTACTTTTGTACTATAACAATCAGTAGGCAAGAAATGCCTTTTGTGTTCCAGCAATAACTAGACTCGAAACAGTTAATTCTATATTATTCTTGCTGAGCTTCTCCAATTACTACCAATCAGGTGAGATTTTTATTGGCCTCGCTAAGATATAATAGCAGAGACTTGCTATTTTGATTCTCTCGTATGGACGCTTCTATGACTTTAATTACTCCCGACTTCTCTCTATCGGACTAGGTTTGATTATGATTAGATCTTAAATATTGCGTAAAATTATCTATCTATCTATCTATCTATCTATCTATCTATCTATCTATCTCTGTATATATATATA
>NC_068989.1:60061989-60062361 GCF_001194135.2 Octopus bimaculoides
TCCTACTTCTTTGTACGTCTCTTCACCTCTTCACTCCTACTTCTCTTTCTACTTCTCTCCACTCCCACTTCTCTTCACCCCTACTCTTTCTCTCCTCTCTCTTACTCTCTCTCACTCTCTTCTCTCGTACTCCCCCTCTCTCACTCTTACTCTCTACACTCTCTACACTCTTACTCTCCTACTCTCTACACTCTTACTCTCTTACTCTCTTCCCCTCTCTCTCTCACTCTTTCTCTTCCTCTCTTTCTCCCCCCATACCCCTCTTCCTTCTCTCTCACTCTCTTTCTCTTCCTCTCTTTCTCTTCCTCTCTTTCTCTTCCTCTCTTTCTCTTCCTCTCTTTCTCTTCCTCTCTTTCTCTTCCTCTCTTTCTC
>NC_068989.1:60063335-60065170 GCF_001194135.2 Octopus bimaculoides
ATAGTACACTATAGGGACACAGGCGTGACTGTATGGTAAAAAGCTTTCTTTTAACCACATGTTGCCGGGTTCAGTCCCACTGCGTAGCACCTTGTGCAAGTGTCTTCTGGTATAGCCACAAGCCGACGAGTGAATCTGATAGACGAAAACTAAAAGAAGCCCGTCGTATATATATATATATATATATATATATATATATATGTGTGTGTGTGTGTGTGCGTGTGTATGTGTGAGTTTGTGTCTGTGTTTGTCCCCCACCACCGCTTGACAACCAGTGTTGATATGTTTTCGTTCCCGTAACTTAACGGTACCAAACTTTCAAAAAACAAGTATTGGGGTCGATTCATTCGACTAAAAATTCAAGCTGCTGCACCAGCATAGCCGCAGTCTAATAAGTGAAACAAGTAGAAGATAAAAGATGCACTCTCCCGTCGGTTGTCATCACGTGAGGGTTCAACAGCTTTTTTCAATTACCCACACAGTTTTCAATTGCGAACGTCTGTGGAGAACGAAATAACCCGCTTTGGAAATGCAGAAAGTTGGTATGAATGCTTGACACAAATTCTATGGACAACACACCCCAAACTTTATCTATTACAGTTCCACATCTCCTAGGTTAGTCGCCTTCACCACGGCTTAGAGTCCAACTCACTGTAGTAGGTTAGATGCGTATCAAACCAGAAATTTGTGATCCTTGTGCAAAGACATATATATATATATATAAATAATGGAAGCTAAATCACCTCTAGATGTGACAGAGAGCAAGTGAACCACTAACAGGCAATAAACAGTACAATAACTATGTACTCCTGCAATGTGAAAATAATAAGGGTAGAAAATTTAGAAAAATTTTCATATCGGTGGCTAGCACGCGTAATAAAATCAATAGACAACATATTTTCATATGTAACGCTGTATAAACAATTCACGTATTTATACACGAAAGCGGTGACCTTTGACAGGACACCTTACACGCTAAAAAGGGCAGTTAAACCCCAAACCACGAATAAGAGCAATTTCTTATTCGTGGTTTGGGCTATAACTGCTCTTTCTAGCATGTAAGGTATCCTGCCAAAGGTCACCTCTTTTGTGTATAAATACGTGAACTGTTTATACACTATTATATATGAAAATATGTTGTCTATTGACTTTATTATGCTTACTAGCCACCGGTATGAAAATGTTTCTAAATTTTCTACCATTATTATTTTCACAGTAAAATTTTCTTAGTTTCAAAGCCTTTCTGGTACGCAGTTTTAATTTTTTAAATTATTATTTGCTACCAAATGTAACTGCGCTTGCGCGGTGGATTTGATAATTATAATGTATAAGTATGTAGCACATGTATTTTCAGTGCTATTTGCTGCATAAATATGCATTAATTTTAGTGCCCTCACAGAAGTACGGATAGCAAATTAATCTATTTTGCACATTGATACAGAAACTTGAGTCTGAGGGTAACTACAAAAGTATTTTTTATTTTCATTCCCTTTTCACACACACAACACCACACAACACCACATCACACCACCACACACACATTAGCACTGACCACTTCCCAGCCCCATACACACACGTACACGTCAAGGTCACCAGCCCTCTTCCACACGCACAGACATGCTTTCTTACACACACACACACACGCGCACCTTTGTTTTGGGATCCCGCTACTTTATTATCTCCCCTTCTTCCTAGCTCTCTTGTGTGACCCCTCTGTCCGGCATTCGCCATGATAGATCGCTAGCCACTACACATTCTTTATTTTTTCTCCTTGTTTCTTTCTGTGTTCCTTTCTGTGGAAGAGCGTAGGCTCGAAACGTTAAAGACTTTTTCAG
>NC_068989.1:60065316-60069984 GCF_001194135.2 Octopus bimaculoides
TATATATATATATATATATATATATATATATTATGCTCTTTTATGTCCTGTAATATAGGATTCAATCAAATATTATCAGGCTGAAGCAAAGAGTGGCGTAAATTTGTTTGACTGAGAGTATTTCCTCAACAAGGCTACAATTCAATAGATTGAAACCTACTGCCAAAAAAATATTAAATCACAGAATGACAATTATCCAACGAAGTTTAATAGAGGAAAGAAAAAAGACAATATTGAAGAATGCTGTTTGTTAGTGGTAATTGGTATGAAACAATGTGTATGGCAAATAGCTAATTGTATTCGACGGAGCGAAACATTTGTGGAACTAGATTTTTAGATGAGTTAAATGCATATAAATGACAAGGTTTTGGAAGGAACTTGTCACATCGGAAGGAACGGCACATCGGAAGCCGTTTCTAAGTTGAAGATGAAGTCAATTGTAGTTTGAGTACACTTAATAAACACCTAATGAAAAACTTGCCAGCTCACGGCATTAAATTGGAATATTTAGGAAAACGTCAACATTTTGATTAAGCAAACAACTTTTTATTAGTTATCTTCCCCAGGCTCATTCTACCGATAGAACATCTCTAGAATGTCTCTCTGAACAATATGAAGATGTTCAAACAGTTATAGGATTTGTTTCCAAACTACAGGAAGTATCCTAAAATCTAGATTTCTTCGAAGATTATAAATAAGAGCCAACACATAACAATTAATAGGAACTAGAAGGGTAAAATCGGTCAGAACCTTATCTGAATTTCGGTCATTAAAAGAAAATTGCATTGAGTAGACAATGCAATAAACTAGTAACTTATGTGGGCTCAATTCTTTTTGTTGTATCTCTAGGCAGGGCATCCATTTCACATTTCTCAGTTAACAACTAGGAAAAGATACTCACAAAATCTTCAAAAAATGTTATTAATTAGAGCTCAATCCAATAGATTTTTGTGGGTTAAGATTCGGATGTAGGAGACCCTGGTACTCATGAGAATATCACATAGCAATGGAAAAGTTTATAGATGTTGTTCGAATCCTTCTACAATTGTCTATATATTTATTAATTTGATCACAAAAGTTGATATTCTGATTACTGCAAATAACGAGGTCAACAAATAGTTTAATGCTTTTTCTTCCGAATTACTTAATAATTCATTAAACAACATTGCTAACAACTTTTGTTTAGATTTATCAAGGTATCTTTCCCCACCCCATTTAATTGCATTGTTGATGATATTCTATAATTGATTGATTGTGATTCATTAAACACGTTAATTGTTAGTAATTTGAACTTAAGTAGTTTATTTAAACATATTTTTAGTTCAGTTTAGTTTTTCTGAAATATTTCCCCTCATCAATAATTTGACTTTTACCGTATAATCGCGTAGCATTGACTTGTTTATTTCTAAGAGTCATAAAATTAATTTACAGTATAAATTTATATGGTATATTTCCTGATATATTTTAGTACAATATAAGCGTGATCGATATGCACTGGGATGTGTATTGGTTACCACATTATTTTAAGAAAAGGAAAGACAGAGAGGGGTGGAGGAGAAATGCCTGGAATTCCTTTAGGCCATCTGCGCATGGGAAAGTTGATATTGTTGATGTTCGATTTGAAACTTCTGCGAGTTGATTTTGAAAATGAAGAGGATTAGAGAAGGCATTTTGAGGATGTACAGAAATAAACCGTTAAAAACCGGTTGACATTTACACACCTCGTCTTTTTGTCGTAAGAGAGTCTTAAAAGCTACATTAGTTATAAGTCTGAATCAATCAAGGTGTCTATTAATAAGGACGTCTAGGCTCTGTTAATAATGAGTATTTTCAATTTCCTGCCTTAGATCCTTCAGCTCCAGAAGGCCCAAGGACTGAATATTGGTACTATGTTTCCGATTGGCAGCGATGTTGTAGGATGCCATCGTACAACATCGATTAATAGGTTGTTGGAGACACTTAATTCCAAGTCAGCTCATATGAAAACACATGAAAAAATATATTCAAACCGAGAAGTCGCATCTTTGTGTGTTTGAACTACATTATTCAATAAGTACCCTCGCACTTTTTATAAACAATGACATCTGAATTGAGAGAAATTTGGTTGCCGTTGGAGTGGCCGCACAGAGGCTCCAGAGTGAATGTAGGTCTTGGTGAAAGGTCGCTCATCATTTCTTTCCTTTACCTATGCACTGTTAAACAAAATGCATTAGGCCTTGTCTATAGAACACTGGAATTGCGATGTGTTTTGACAAGATATTTAATACTCAACTGACAATTAGTCTACGTAACAGAAATATAAAGTTTTCACAGTCCGCTCTATCTGTATTGTGCTGACACTTTATAGTTGACGAGTAGATATTCGAATCACAGTTATGAGTTCAATTCTTCAAGTGGGAAATTTATCAGCCTTAAACTTCTAAATGAATAAGAAAAAAACAAAACAAAAACAAAAAAAAAGCAAACAAACAAAAACTAAAAGCAAGAACAGTGAAGAGCAAGAACCATAAAAGTACAGACGGATAAAAAGACAAATTTATCTGAGATTATATTAATTAATAATTAATTTCCCTTTAACGCTTAATGTGTTCTTGAGAAAATAAACTTAATACTTCCTGCGACGATTGAAATCTATCACACGAACTTACTCAGAAATTTGGTGCATTCTTACTTGTGCCATTTCTATTATAAAATCAATGAATTCATCTTCATATATGCTCATGCACGCAGTTGGAATGTTACGTACATACATTAGACGAAACTGAAGATAATTTTCTTAGTATTTCAGATGTTAATTATATTTCTGAGTATTCATTAAATGTAACATTACATCCACAAGGCCAAACGTCATCAAAATAACAATAATAGCTATTGTAATGATATGGCTATAGAGTAATATTAAGCTGACAATGAACAAGCGTTGCTTTACATTATGCAATATCGTGTATTATAATAGAAATATACTGATGCATTAGATACTGAAATTACAATAAACTGGTTCTACATTAGATACCGCAATTACATTTGACTGATATTCTATTAGACGTCACAATCACAACCTGACGATAGGTCATTCGATATTACAATAATAACAACGATTGTTATTGCATTAAATAAAAATGACATTTATATTGTATTAGGTATTAATCACAATGAGATAATGGTACGTTAGATATTGTAATAGCAATCCACTGATAGAAGATATTGTAATGCCAACGGACTGATGCAATATTAACAATCACAAAAATCGCGGTTGATATCTTGTTCACAATGAATGTCAATAGTAGAATATTTTGGGAGTAATGGTTTGTCAATAATAAAAATGAACTTTTAGACTAATCTCTATATTATAATAGCCAATATAAATGTTAGTTGGTTGAATTCTACAGTCACGTTTAATATAGCTTTATATTGAAGAGAGAGAGAGAGAGAGAGAATGTTAATGTAAGAAGTTAAGGTCGATAGACGAATACTGAAGTTGACAACCATAGACAGGGGGATGGTAAAGATGATAAAAGCTACGTCGTTGATGAACGCCAAATACATGACACACTTTCACACATACATATACACTCGTAAGCACATACATGCACACAAATATACGGAATCTTGTGTCCATGATACATGCATGTATACGTAACTACATAACTACAGTTTTATTGTAAGGATAAACATAACAAGCAGTTGGTAGGAAAAAGTAAAGAAGCATTAAGTTTACATAGACAAATACACACATACATGTGTGTGTGTGTGTGTGTGTGTGTGTGTGTGTATGACGGTTTGTATGTTTATTTATGTATGTAATATTTAATATCAATAGTGAATGTTTACCCATGGTGGCAAAAAATATACTTCCAATGATACCCGTTATATGACGAGTAACACCCAAGTTAGTTAATACGACTCAAGAATTAAAATAGTGAATATTTATAAAAAAATGATCCGCTCATTTATATCCATCATTGTATGAGAACGATTATTAGACAACAATTATATTCGATAATGTCATTAAAATATAATTATATTGTTATAACTGCAAATTATTAAATATTATGAAAGAAAAACCTGGTGGTTTTGGAAACGTTTTAGCAGCAGCAATATTTAATGTTGAAATAAAGGACTTTAGAATGATTAATTTGCATTACCGGTTTGGAAGTCGTTATGGAATCATTGAAGAGTAACGGATTCCGTCGTAAGTTCATCATCTTCAGTTAATATCACTGTTCCATGCTGACATGGTTTAGACTAATTAAGCACAATTTACACCCCATGCTGTGTTTTTATAGTTTAAAGTTACTTAAGATTTCACGTGTTAGTGTTAATAATTTATAAGACGAGATAATTAAAAAAATTGAGAAACTGTTTAGAAATATAATTCTAATAAAAGTAACTCTCACATTACTGTATCGAGGGTTTTACTAGTTTACAATTCCTTATTAAGTTTTCAAATAAAACAAAGTAAACATTCTAATATTTTAGAAACATATTGGATATTAACGGTCGAATTTTATTTTATACAAAACGAAATATAACTCGTCCCTTGTTGAACGCAAAAGATGTAATAGAATGTATAACGATCTTTCTGTCCTCCCTCTCTGTATATACATACATACATACATACATACATATATATATATATATATATATATATATATATATATATATATA
>NC_068989.1:60070293-60080440 GCF_001194135.2 Octopus bimaculoides
CACACACACACACACACACACACATACACATATACATATATGCATGTATGCATATGTATATATATATGTAATATAGGTATATCTACAATGAATTACTTTCTGGTTTCTTTTGTGTTTATATTATTGATTGCTTTTCTTGGTCTGTTTTACTCTCATTAGTATGATAGTCACATTGCAGCATGGCTTCTCTATGCTAATCTATGTGTCTTGTGCGTAGGATATTACCACTAAGTTGAGGTTGCATTTGAAATGATCCCAAGAATATCTAATAAATAGTCTCTAAGATTAATTCTAAATAATCGTGTTGGGAGCAGACATGAACAAAGCAATAGAATGGATGTGAAAGGAAACTTTCTTGTAGGAATTTTAACGAATAAATTGTTGCATCGAGTTAACGTAGAAATATAATTTATCGTTAGATATGGATGGTAGCAGGCAGCAGTAAACGTAGGCGAGAATAATTTGTGAAAGAATATGAATATACATGACTGAAGTTTGTGATAAACAGTGAATATCAATGAGTAAAGATTGTCACATAGTGAATATAAAAGTATAAAAATTGTTACAAAGTTTGAGACAAACGTAAAGCTGCAGGATCTGGTTGGAAGAGAAAAAAATTATATTGAATGACATATTAGGTTAAGAAAATCTATTACAGAACCTTAATAGAAGTAGAAGGTGTAAATATAAGGTAGAGGAACCATAGGATAAATAGATATCAAACGAGGCAGTTTCTGGAAAAAAGTGTCATAAATTTAGCTTAATCTATAATCACAACAATATTCAACCTTGATATTCCTATTTCTTTACACGTTTTAGATGAAAGTCAAAAAGCATATATATATTCGTTCATGACATATAGTACACAACGATAGTTGCAGTATATGCATACATACATTGATACATACATACATACATACATGTGTGAGTGTGTATTCATTTAAGGTATGCTGCATTCATATACACCATGATATATATATATATATATATATATATATATATATATATATATATACGCACATACTTTCACACACACATACACACACACATTTATGATACACAGTAGTAATATACATTAGCGAAATAAATAGCCATTTTTCATGATCAGAGATATTAATTAATTGACTACCATAATTGGTGCCTTTGGTGGAAACTGAAAAATGGGTATTTGCAGCATTCATACATTTTCTAAACTTAATGAAGTAAGCTTCTTTTCTTTCACTAGGAATTGAAATCTCATCACATATTTCTGCTTATTTACCGCTCATTGTATAATGCTAACCACTTCATATAACATAATAATACTGCAAGCGTTATTGAAAGACGGAAAGAGAAGTAAAATAAACGAGTTTTGTGCTGGAAAAGAAAGCTATAACAATTATCCCAAGAAAGTATTTGACTTCTGCTGTGAGGTCAGAGATCAATATTAATGTGAATTGTGGTTAAACAGCTAAACTAAGGTCAACTATCAAAGAACACATAACATACTAAAGTATTATTTAGTTGGACGGGTGTAATCATGAAGTCACTGACTATTGCCTTGTGGGAGTATAACAGTTGATAGCAAGATATCACAGTCAGTGCTCTTTACTAACACAAAACACCTGTGATCTTCTGTTAATCGTTATATTACATTCTTCGGTCTTACATCTTACTTTTCAAAATTGTGTTCAAACATTTTGTCAACTCAGCCTTATGTATATTCAATTTCCAAAGTGTTGTTGTGTAGTCCCGGTCATCGTTAAGTAGACTTATGATCAAAGGCGTTACCCCAGTGACTATTCTATTTGCCAGACAAATTGAATCTAATTTGAGATGTAATGTAAGGTATACCATTTTGAATAAACATACAACTTTGGCTTCACTGTGGAAAATAAACGACGTAGTTACACTAAGAGTATTATTTCCCGCAAACAGGTAAAGTGGAATCGAACTGACTAGTTTTTAGTCTTCTGAGATCTTCATCAGAGAAAGAATATCTAGGGAAAAATATGGAGCTTATAACTATTAATGGTGCAAACGTACACGGATTTGTTCATCTAATTTTCATAACTACATGCATTACTGTTATGGAAATCAGACGGACCGATTCAGCTGTGCCCGTGTTTCTAGTAACGAATTAGAAACTTGTCAGGTCGTTGCCACTTTTTCTGGTCATGGTGAGTCAAAAAAACATTTACTGTTCACCGTGCATTTAAAATTGCTTGCTTATTAAAAAGATATGTCATAAATTTTCAGATAATCAAAGACTCTGTCTTTGTAGTGCTCAGCACTAAATATGAATATATAATTCCTTTTATAAGAGGGCAGGATGTGACTGAAGGAAGATTACACTGTTATTCGCATTAGATCGAGCTACCATGTGAAAATTTCTTCGATAGTTCGTTTTCAAGTACTTATTAGGATTTAGTTACGAGACCAATGACTCATAATACCGAAGCTTAACACGGTTTAGATGGGACATGAATGAGGTTATAATCCCGCCCTCACCTGAACGGGAAACCAGTTCGTCGCAGGGTTAACTTTTCAGCTATTGCTGAACTCATTTACGGCTGAATGAACTAGAGCAACATGAAATGAAGTGTTTTAGTCAGTGCATCGCCGGGCCAGAATCACAACTATGATCCTATGATCGTGAGAGAAACACTTTACCCACTAGGACACGCCTCTTCACGGATAGTTATTAAATAAGGAAAAAGTCAGAGAAATTACTTTGAGATGTTATTCAGAAAGTTAAGTTTGTCAAAGCATAATTAATGCGATGAGCACTAAGAAAAAAAATTATTATTTTTAATTAGATAGTCTCAGTGATTTATGTTTTTTAAATATGCTAATTTTCATACCACCTCGTGTACAATACAGTACGATATTTACTTTATGATTCTTTCATCAATATGTCGGTATACACGCTGAAGTGTATGCTTTCCTGGGAAATGAGATCAAAACACACCCAGTGTTGTCTTCTGCATTTTAGCTATCAAGCTAATGTTGTTTTTACCTCATTCACCGCATATATACTTCTAATGAATGTTTTAATGCTCACTACAGTGAAAATGTTAGTTTGAAGTTAATTATTTATTACTGTCTTTGCCGATAAAATGCGTTGTTAAAATTGAAATTCAAACTCCGAGGAATATCTTGTGGCATTGGGCTGGATTAGCTCATAATCTGATTTGAGTTAATGAAATATTTGTCATATACATATAACAGATTATATGATATCTAATCAATATTATGTTTTATTATTATGATAGTTATTAATATATATTCGTAAACTATGCTCGAATATATGATATTTCGAAACGTTCCATATGTATAACATTTTGAGTAAGGGTATATATTGAATGTATATAAATAATGTATAAATATGAGTGAAGGGGATAGGTTGATTACATCGACCCCAGTGTTCAAATGGTACTTTTTTTTATCAACCCAGAAATTTTACGGAAATATTGCAATTAAAAATTAAAGTTAAAAATAAAGTTAAAATCAGAGAGAGATGAGTCAAACAGAAATGAATATAAAGTATTTATTTAGAAAATATCTGTTCAAACATGCTTAAATCTGTTATGTAAATTATATAAAGAAAATTTCTATGGCTTAGAGAAATCCTAGCAAGGTGATGCAGTGATCTAGTTTCGATTTCTAATGGGAACTGTTTCACTTTTATTTCTAATACCATTCATGTCAGTCGTTGTCGACTAATCATTGTGAAATAATTCTTTCTAATTTTGGCATACGACTAACAATTTTTGAGGGGAGGGAGTAAATCGATTATATCGACGCCAGTGTTCAACTAGTGCTTACATTATCAACCTCGAAAGAATGAAAGGCAAAGTTGACCTCGACAGCATACGAACTCAGAACTTAAACGGCCAGAAGAAATTCTGCTAAGCATTTTGTCCAGCACGTTAACGTTTCTTCCAGCTCGCTGCCTTTAATAATTGTATAATTTCTAAAATTAGCACAAAGCCACAAATATTTTGGGGAGAGTTGAGCTTGATTTAATCGATGCTACTGTTTGACTGGCATGTATTGATCGTTTTCATCGTTTTCAAAGAGATGAGAGCGATAAAGATGACTCGAATGTGATGAATGAAGTCAAATTAATAGAAAAGCAAAGTCGACTACGATAGTACTCAGAACATTACAGGACAGAATTTTAAAAAATACAGATACCGATTCTGCTATCTTAATTATAAGGATAGCAGAAATGGCACCAGATAAATGTCTTTCCCTAAATAAAATTCATTAAGATGAAATGCTTTTTTCTGTAAATAATGATAATATTGATAAAACGTAATAATTATAATTTTAAAGATTTCTCTATAAAAATGTTGTATTTGTTTAAAGTCATTCCAGACTTTATGATATTAATTATCATTGAAACGCCTAAGGCAAGTACCTCACACAAGCAGAAATTAGAATAAAAACATTATGCACAATTCTGCCAAAACAATCTCCAGAAAATATCAAAAAGCGAGCTATATAGTCGTGATCTGAACTACAGTCGTTTTCAAAAGGTTACCGAATGAATTACTCTGCATTAGACTTCTTAACAACTACAGCAATATTTAATTTTCTTCGCTGTAAGGAGTCTAAAATCTCACGTGTATATATTGCCTGAAAATCAGTTTGAGAAGGAAGATACTATGTGTGCATCCTGTAGGTTTGAATTATTTCTTTTATAATTAAAAGAATTTCTGAAATAACTGTTTTTTCTAAGATGCTATTATTTCCTTTATAATTTCACTTTCCCCAAAGGTATGTCATCTTCAATGCTTGTAACTACTTTCTAAATTCTAATTTTCTTATAAACTTTACATTCTTCAATAAGCTTTTTTTGACTGTGTTTGAATTTCGAAATCAAAATATAAGTATCTGAAAGAACAGAACTTCTCATATATGTCTTTAAAATATTAATCTTTAAAATTCTATATAAACTGTTTGTTGCTACTTGGTTTCTTTTCTAAAAATTCAGACGGTTAAATAGAAATACAGTCAAACTAATGTGCAGACAACTGTTTATAATTGTAAGTACACAGTTAAGTCGTTGTTTAACATCAATAGCAGCCCTGAGTGAGCATACCTCTGATAAAATAATTTTCAACCATGGCAACGCCACCTCTTTTCCAGAAACAGTGTATCTATACCTTTCTGAACACATTGTGGAGACGTGTGACTTAGTGGTTAGGGTGTTGGACTCATGATCGTAAAATTGTGGTTTCGATTCCTAGACCGGGCAACACGTTGTATTCTTGAGCAAAACACTTCATTTTATGTTGCTCCAGTCCACTGGCAAAAATGAATGATCTCAGGAAGGATAGGCGTCCATCCAGGTGGGGATATATACACCACGGAAACCGGGAAACTGCCCCTATGAGTTTATGACTAGGGAAGGAACTTTGCTCTTTTCTGAAAACATTAGGGTGTAATTTGAAGGAGATTTGACAGCTACAAACGAAAGCCATCCGACTGCAATGGGAAACCTCCAAAGTTGACGACTGAATTCTTACAACGCTAAATATTGGTTTCAAATTTTTGCACAAGGCAAGCTATTTTGGGGGAGGGAGTAAGTCGATTACATCGACATCAGTCTAGTGTTCAAATGATAGTTTATTTTATCAATCTCGAAAGGATGAAAGGCAAAATTGATCAGGGTGAAATTTGAACTCAGAATGCTAAGCATTTTTCCCGGCGTACTAACGATTCTGCTAGCTTGCTACCTTCTGATTTCAGGAATATTGATTTCAAATTTTGGCACAAAGTCAATAAGTTTGAGAAGGGTGTAAGTCGATTACATCGACCCCGAAGTTCAACTGGTACCTATTTCAACGATTCCCGGAAGGATGAAAGGCAAAGTCGACCCCGGAGGAATTTGAATTCGGGACGTAAAAACAGATGAAATGGTGATAAGCATTTTGCCCGGCGTGTTAACTATTCTGCCAGCTCGCCGCCTTGTCCAACGCTTTATTTTAACGACGCCGATTGGATGAAAGGCAAAGTTTACCTCAAGGGGATTTGAACTGACTCGAAGCAAATATCGCAAGGAAGTTTATTCTACACTCTTCTAATTCGCCGCTTATGGATGGGAGAGGTTGAGAATATGGAGTGCAGACTGACAAATCGGTTATGTCGTGCCTGCTCTTCAATTTTGATGGTCTCGTTTTCGAGAAAAGGTATAGTTGTAATCACTATGCAGATACTGGTAAATCTAGTCGATATTGTGAGATAAGATGCATGTGGTTATTGATTCTATAGTTTGTTACAATTGATTGCAGTATGATGCAAACATTTAATGGTTTAAATGACTTTCACGTGGGCAACAACACAAAATAGTTGTTTACTATATGATTATATGATTCTTCTAAATGTACGCAGTATCTGATGGAAGCTCTCTACCAGTTTAATCACCGAATAAAACTACTTATGGATTGCGACATAACCAAGTGAAGGAAATAAGTTGTATGGAAGGATCGAGATTTTGATTCGTGTGCCGTGAATGGTGAAGAGAGGAAGACATACAAAGGTAGTATATGGTAGGGCTTATGTAAAGAACAAATCTTTTCAGTGTAAAATAGTTTACGAATAATAAAAGTTAAAGTAGAAAAGTTAATCAGTTCAATGAACAGAGTTTAACACACGCATTTCTGTATAACTGATTTTTCTTGTAGTAAGGGAACAATATTCAGAAAAACAAAAACAAAATGGACTTGAGATACATAGTCTTTGAGTAACAAATATGTTGTAACAAATATGTACAACATATTTGAAAGATCAGGAGGTATGTAGGGAAAAAGATTAGGTTGTATAGGTCATGATTCACAGTTAACAATCAACATTTACATCATAAAAATTGTCAACTAAATGTAGTAAAAATTCATACGTAGGAAGTTTCTACGTCACAAATGTTTACGTGTCAGTCACACAGAACTATCTCCACTAACTGTTTTTATTGTTCAGGTGTTCAAACGATAGATTAGTATAAAAACATTAGATCCCTCTAAGACAATGTTCTGAAAAGAGTTCACAAACCTGGTTTGGGGATCGTTACCTAAATATAAGTATGTTTATCAATGATCTTTTCGATAATCTGTATTGTTAGATGAAATATTTCTTAACATTTATTTGTAGCTAAAAACAAGAAGTTCAGAACTGAAATTAAATTATAAATATCTTAAAAGATGTTTATGCATATGTACAGAAGAAAATATATCCATATATGTATATATATAAATATATACTACTATATAAGGAAATGCTTCATATAAACATTGTAGGAAATATATCCGCATGTTTCAAAGCTTGATGGAAGAGGATAATTAGAATATATTAAGAAAATATTGAAGTTTGTTAATAAAAATATCTTATGTTAGAATTGTTGATTTATCAGAGGAAATAAAAATAATAAAATTAAAAAAGTACCTCGAACGATATACTATCAAAATTTCAGCTCAAATTTGCCAAGAACTAACAAATGTAAATATACTCATCAAAGTTAAAACAAAATTAATTACGTTCTAGATGTTTGTGTATAATTAAAAACTTCGTGCTACACCATTTCTTTTCTCTATTAGAGTTCGTAGATATTAATTAATTACTACGTTGTTGATGATTTGCTTTTCTTTCACAAATAAGAAGCATTGGGTAATCAATCATTAACTTTATACTTGAACACTTCAAATTAAGTGTTAAAAGTATTATTATATACAACTCATTATATGGTTGCACCCCACCATCTAATGTCCTCGTATTGATTAATTGAAGCATCTTAAACTGAAGAATAACATAATATAGGAGACTGGAATATATATATATATATATACATATGTGTGTGTGTGTGTGTGTGTGTGTGTGTGTGTGTGTGTGTGTGTGTGTAAGAAGCTATGGACAAAGAATCTTGCCTATGCACTAATGACAATTTATAGATATATCCGTTTGTAACTAACATCGTAAAACAAATTTATAGTCACGATTTCTGTTTGCCTTAAACACATATATGGTTCATATACATTTATATTCAATG
Source organism: Octopus bimaculoides (assembly GCF_001194135.2). Lineage (NCBI taxonomy): Eukaryota > Metazoa > Mollusca > Cephalopoda > Octopoda > Octopodidae > Octopus > Octopus bimaculoides. Next base: position 60,078,320 of record NC_068989.1, read on the forward strand.
AAATGATCGTAATTAGATAACATACACTAATTATTTAGTTGAGGTGCAGTCTCTCAAGTGAAAATATTGTCAATTTTCTTTTAGTAGATGTATGTCATACTAAGTTGTATACGATCGTATAAACAGCAATTAGGAGTAGAATTTTGATGTTTGATAAATTTTCAAAACTGTGTCTAGGAGCAGTCGGATATATAGTAAAACTATAACTACTAACTTAGGGTCTTAGTAAAACATCTATTTTATTTAACTACGTCACGAGTTTCAAATTTTCTTCACAGCAATTTAGACTTACTTTTAATTGGATTCGAGCTGGTTAGCAAAGTAATCAACCATGTATTATTTGTCTTCCGATAGATATAAATACAATTAAAATCTTTCCAGATAGATATTAGTTTAAATCTAAGAGGCAGGGAATTATGTCAAGTTTGTATACTCTGTTGTTAAATTACTTAAAAACAGTAGAAATGAGACAAAGTAATATCGTACAAAGTAAAACGATTATTGATCCAAAATACAAATCGGATATTATGACCTAAGCACATTATTTAGACAAATTTTCAACAGAACAATATCTTAATTTGTGAAGAGGCACTTTGTTAACAAAACTATGATTTTCAAATCGCTTTGAATAGCGTCCTAACTGTTTCGTAAGACGGAAGTAGCTAAGCGAATATTTTGCAAATCTATCCTTTTCGTATCATCCGAAACTTTATTGGGAAAGGGTTGCGCTTATGGCAATCATCATGCACGGCATAATTGCACTACAATATTTTTCGATTTACTATTATGGTTTTACATATAATAATGTCTCAGTTTATAAAGATGAGACTGAATGAGTTTATTTAAATGCTATGTATGAACGGAAATATCTCATTTTAATCATTAAAAAAAGAAATAGACATTAACAACATCGTCTAGCATTGCCGCAGAATCATCGGGGCTTGATTTCAGATGTGCTAGGTACTCATGCTCTCAACTACCAATATCTGTAAATTCAAAACTCAAATTGTCAACTAACTTCATTTGATGTTACTAGTTGTTTGTTTCGCGATGTTCACTTGACTAAATTGAGTTACATATGTGTCACTGTAACCTTTTTGAAAAACCAAATGCTGACTGATAAGTTTATTAACGATTCCTTATTTCGATGACTTGCTTATTCAGCATATTTATTCTTATTACATCCCGGCAGATTCGAACGTAAATATACTAATCCTTGTTGTTTCATCATTGTAGAACAAATTATTTCAGACAACTTTATGTTCATAACACACTCAGTGCATTCACGTAAATAGACTTTGGGATATTCGGTTTTTTCTACATCGTTGTGATTCGTCAGCCAAAGGCAACCCGGACTAATGAGTGTAACACGAGTTCAGCAATCGAATTATTTGCTGATGCATGTTGATATTTGCCAATGGACAGTAAATCGTCATATGCACGAAGAACAGTGAAAATCAAAATCATGATTTGCGTATTCAGTCTTAATATGTTCAGGCAAATTCGAATGTGAATATGTTAATCATTGTTGTCTTTCGTCATTGTCGAACAACTCCTTTCAGACGAATATGTATTCATAATACATTCAGTTCATTAGCGCTAGGGAACTCTTGATTCCTGTTAGCAGTTAAATTTTTCTTGAAGGTGGATGAGTTTTCGTTAGATTCTTCCTGCAATACGAAAATCCATCAGCCGCGCATTCTTGATAAAAGGATAAAATCTTGCATTTGGAACTCAAAGCATTTCGACTTAATACGGATGTAAAAGTTCTGAATTGTTTTCAAATTAACGATAACATGTCTCATGGTAGAATTAACATATTCTAAGTGTATCCAATATACTGATAATATTAAAGTTCATATTCATGTTCATGTCAACAGCAAATATAAATAAATTTGATTCCAATGTTAGCCTCAATAGAAGATTGGGGTAGACTTTTATCCTAAAGATACTTGCTAATTAATCTCTTTCTTTCTTTCTTTCTATTTGCATGTCTGTCTGTCTGTCTCTATCTCTCTTTCTCTCTCTACACGCATACCTACACGAAAACCTCAGATTAGTAATTTGAGTTTCAACAAAATAGCTTGAAGAGCCTCGTAAATCTTTCTCGCAATATATATA
>NC_068989.1:60080450-60082220 GCF_001194135.2 Octopus bimaculoides
CAGACGGTACTTCCTTCAATAGAGAGACAGTGGAGATTACAAATAACTTTCATATTTTTCGACAGTGTTACTCCGATTTTCCTTGACCTTTGTATGTGTTTAACATAATGTTATATATTAAAAAGTGTCAATATGTATCAAAGTATGAAAAAATGCAGCTATTTCACACTGTTCATTGAAATTGTCAATTACGTTCATACTTTTCGAAGAACCTCCGCAAAACGTACATATTATATAGAATAATTATTACAAAGTCTAAAAATTTGAAGTGTATTGTAGAACTATTTATTGTTTTTGCCGGTATATATGATAGTTGCAATTTTTGTCAGTGTCAATTAAAATTATATTAATAATTTCAAATAGATATTCCTGCAAAATGAAACAAAAGTGTTATGACTAGAATTTGTTCTTACAAACTTACACTTTACAGTATCTGTAATATACAATATAGCTTTCATATTAATCGAATTATATATGAATAGACGCCCCTCAATCACTTGTGTTATTGGTTGACTAAAGGAAAGAATGCAGCTTTCGTTCCTCTTTGAATGTATTCGTGTCTTCTAAATATTGCATTTCCAACTTCATTAGAGCATTGCCATTATCAATTTATGTTTGCTTCATTTCTAAAATCCATCCTAGTTAATTAGAAATGACGTCATTTAAAATGATTTATGTCAATAAAATGCATTAACTTGATTTATATCAACATTTCACCTCAAACCAGATATTTCTAACTCCCTAGTCAGCAGTTAGTTTACACCACTGAGAGTTCCTTTTTGCAGCTGAACTTAACAGTTGTATTACAGGCAGCTTAAAGGGAACAAATATTCTATGTTATCTAACTCGTTCGCTTATATTTATCGTTTATAAATCCACAATGGTTATTAGAAGAGGATTTATTCTTAGCAACTAGCACAGTTATTATTATTAAAATAATTTCCTTTATATATGTGTTCCGCCAAGTTTTGTTGGATCATAAGTGATCGAGTCGTTATCCAGTATTACGTATATCACTATTTTACCAATCTTAGAGAGATAAAAAACAAAGAAGACACTGGTTAAAATTGAAATTACACAAGGGAAGCATTAACTGCTGGAGTCTATTGAACATCGAGACTATTCTGTTATCTTCGTTTTCTTTCATCCTAATTATAATATTTCGACAATTGACGTAAGAAGCTATTTAAAGTATTGCATGTTCTAAATGATATAAAAAACGAGCTCGTTTTTTTGTATTGCAACAAGCTGCTGTATGAAATTGTATCTTTTGTGACGTTTCCATCTTGCAATGAATATATTTTTTCTCTTTGCTTGAAAACATATATAGTGCTGCTTCATGAAATTCTATAAATATAGACATCTTTCTTCACTTGACTATTTCTCTGTTTAAGTGATCGAAAACACACGCACACACACACACACACACACACACACAAACACAGAGGTATCTATATGTGTGTGTATGCATGTATATATGTAAATATATATATGCATATATATGTACACATACACATGTATATAAGCATATATATGCATGACTGTGTAGTAAGAAGCTTGCTACCCAATCACATGCTTTTAGGTTCAATCCAATTGCGTGGCAACTTGGACAAGTGTTTGCTTCTATATTTTTCGATGTTGTTATCATTATTATTATTATTATTATTATTATTATTATTATTATTATTATTATTATTGTTATTATTATTATTATTCAGGTCACTGCCTGGAATCGAACTCGGAATCTTGGGGTTAGTAGCCCGCGCTCTT
>NC_068989.1:60083832-60086260 GCF_001194135.2 Octopus bimaculoides
ATATATACATATATATGACGGGCTTCTTTCAGTTTCCGTCTACCAAATCCACTCACAAGGCTTTGGTCGGCCCGAGACTATAGTAGAAGACACTTGCCCAAGATGCCACGCAGTGGGAATGAACCCGGAACCATGTGGTTGGTAAGCAAGTTACTTACCACACAGCCACTCCTGCATTTAATTTTCTTGAATTTTAGCAAGAGGACATTGATAAAGTGTTAGTACAAGAAAACGGAGGGGCCTGAGTGTTATAAAAATTTAAGCGACGATAATGTAGATTAGAGTTGGTGATTCCAAAAGTTTAAGTTTCTGTACTGGCAATATGAGGTGGGTGTGGAGAGTAAAGGGGAACTATGAAAGCCAAAGAAATCTGTAAAAACTAAGGAGATGTGTATGAGTCAGGAAGTAGTGTGAGAGCCTAGAAGAACTGCGAGACTTAAAGTCAGCAGCTTTGGTGACTTCGTCTCCACGTGCTGATTAAAGAGAGAGAGATGAAGTAAGATATGACATCAATTCACGAAGAATTATGATTGAAAAATCGTCGGGATTTGGGGTAGTTTGAAGTGGGGCGGTAGTGAAAGCAACTGTTTTTGTACGAGTGGGAGAGGTGAGAGAGAGAGAAAGGGGGAGAGAGAAAGAAAGACAGAAAGAGAGAGAAAGAGAAAGAAAGAAAGAGAGAGAGAGATAGAGATAGAGAGAAAGAGAGAGAAAGAGAAAGAGATAGAGATAGATAGAAAGAGAGAGACTTTGAACTAGAATAATTGTAAGCTTTTGTTACTTATATTCAGGTGAGAAAAAAAGAGTGGTAGGGAGAATAGACCATATATATGCACAGGCACCACTATTCTGAGTGAAGATTAAGTTGTATAGTCTATACAGAAGAGATGATCTGTAGAGATTTTATTTTCTGTTATTATAATTTGATGATGATAATAAGAAAAGTAATAACTTTACATCCTACAAATACATTAGCGGCATAAATGAATTCAACAGAAAAAGAAAAAAAAAACACTGTATCTTGGTGGGTAGTGTGTTCATTCGTGTAATATTGTATATTTGGGTTAGTTCAATAAATTTCCCGACACACAAAATGACACTGGAATTTCTTATTAGAAATCAATATTTAGCTCTGCTGAAGCAAATAGTTTTTTTATCATATAAAGTACGCGAAATGTTTTGAGGTAGCTTAAGTAAGGTTAACAATTCTTTTCAGTAAGATTTTCGAACGAGAATATTGGTCAAATGCAGAGAAAGGAATAGTGTGTTTTGTTTCCAATGGAATAGGTGTTTTGATCACGATGGTCATTGTTATCAGTTAGGATGAGAAAAATATATTCTGCAGACGGAAGCAGGTGTATATCTGATAGACCAAGTCGGTGGCTTGTGAAGTTGGACGAGTAGGAAAGGAAGTCGCTGTTTAGCATCAGTTTACTAAAGCTATTCCTATTACAACCGCACCATTATCATCGCCACTATTACTAATTCTATCACAATTACCACAACGATTCCTACTGCCCACTGAGTCGGTGATTCAAACTGTTGTAATTCAAGCTACAAAAACGCACGAATAATTTCAGTAGATCTGACAAATTCCGTACACGTTACAAATGTATAAACAGAATACACGACCGTGGGGCGATTTAGTAACATCATTTTCAATTTGAAGAACTTAGGCAAGATTTATTGGTTATTTATGAATAAGTCTACATCTAACAATATCGAGGTTTTGTGATATTCAAGCAATTCCAAAGTTAGAGGTAGTTCACATGTAGTTATCAGAGAACCGAAACTGCGTCAAACTAATCCTGTTTCCTCTGTAGTATTTTGAAAGTAGAGTTAGTTATATATAATTACTCCATCCAAAATCATAGTGCAGTCTTGGGGAGGAGATGAATACCCACAAGTCCTATACAGGAACATAGTTATAGCAACCATTTAGTTGTTGCAACTACAGTAGATCAACCGAATCCCTGAACCCTCTAAGGCTGTACGAGTCTAAGTTCTGCACTAAGCTTGTATTTCATCCCATAGATTAAGCAAAGTTGTACTCACTGTAGGCTTCTATCTTCTAAAGGCAAAACAAGCCGTTTTGCCATAAACATATTTATTGTTGGCGTCAAGATACGAACTATCGTCACTTGGAATCGACTGGTAGCAACACTGCATTATAGATATTTGGCAACTTGTTATTTTGCTAATAATTTATTTTTTCCCCCATAAGATGCAATATCACTGATTGCAAACTCTTAGGCCATGTGCCAAGTCTTCATGCCTCACTACCCAAATCCATTCGATCTTAACTTCTACTGGATCAATATCATTTTTATTCATAAACTTCTTTTTAATATAATTTTCTTTCGGAAGAAAACCAAAACGTGTCTACCCAGAATAGTAATTTATATATATATATATATATATATATTTATAT
>NC_068989.1:60086270-60088293 GCF_001194135.2 Octopus bimaculoides
AAAGAAACCCATCTTGAAGGAGAAATTAAGGCTTTTAGCGGAACAGACTGGTTGAGACGTTTGTTTTAAATATTTTTTTATAGGAATTAATGGTTAATAGCAATAGCTTTGCTTTTAACTTTTTCATAATTTGTGAACACAATTATGGGGAAGCATTGTTATTAGAACATAATATTCCTTGACCTTTTCGTTGCCAAAAAGTTACATTTTTTTATGTTTCTATTGAAACAAATATCTTAATATACAAAACATTCACTAGCTAAAAGTCGCTTGCTGTACAGGAAATGTATTTTTATAAATATTTTTTTTTATTAGAGCAACCCGTTGAGCTGAAAATATCGACATTAATATAAGGAATTAAATGACTGCTTCGATTCTTACTTCGTCTACACCACCATATTCAAAGAGTTTCTTTGATTTCTTATGTGAATCTCTTTGGTAACTTATCTATATGCAGCTGTCTTAATAGAACACTGACAAGAATAGAAACTTTCTGATGCTGGTTGAAAATTAGCTAAGAAAAAGTAACGAATATATATTTAAGAATTTGGGAATCTATTTCCTTGTAGATTGTACGAAGTTTTATGGAATCCCCCCATTTCATTTGTGTCTATAAATTTTCTGGCCACCAAGTATTTGAACAAGTTAGTTGCATAAATGAAAATAAGTTTTACTTTATCTGATATTGATTTCTTACATTGGACAAAGCCAAAGATTTGTAAAACAGGAAAATAATTGAATGAATCAAGCAAAGTAGATATTACTATTGCTTACTTTATTAACCATCATTATATGAAAATCATAGGCAACCCCAGTGCGAAAATAAATGCTGTCAAGCTTTGAGTCCAACATTTTTGATAATCGTGATTTCTAAAATTGGTACAAATTCAAAACCTTTTGAAAGAGTGGAGGTGATAGATTAAATCGAATCCACTGGTTACTACTAGTTCTTAAATTACTAGCCCCGGGAAAATGAAAAGTAAAGTTAACCTTGGCAACTTCTGACATAACTAAACGTCGTATAACATTTAGTCCTGCACTTTACTGTTTCTATCACTCACTGTCCTTTCATTTTTATAATCTTGTTAATTTCCACAGTAAAGCAACGAAAGAAATAAAATCTTGTATGGGAATTCTATAAGAAATGTATACTCTGCCCTTTCTATTGTCTCAAGGGTCCTATGCTCCTCGGGCCTGAAGTAGTTTCGAAACATCTTTTCTTAAGGAATCCCATGTCACTTTTCTTTTCTTCTCGCTCATATGGAGTACCCCTTCCAGACAAGACACTAATCCCGAGGCCTAGTTCTGCTTCTCCAATAAGTAACTTAAGCACTCTGTAACTTCTATCTGCTCATGATCTTCATGTATCCATCAATCTGTAATTATGCAGGAAAACAAATAATAGCACCGAAATCAGTGGTCTCGCAGGGTCTTGATCCTTCAAGACTATGGAAACAGCACTTTTCTTTAAACCTGATCAATGAAACGCATCTTTTGTATATCAGCGATTCATTCGGCGTTGTTACAGTGTTGATCCTGCTTACAGCAGTTTGTTGTGTTTTCTCTTATTGTAATTATTTCCAGCAAGATTGACTAGATTGTGTTAGACTCAAGTCTGAATTGACGAATACCGTTTTCCGGTTACGTTTCCAGTTTTCGAAGAACTTTTCCGAATACCACCTCTCACACGTACACACATACACGAAACTCCACACCCTCACAAGCATATAATTATAAAGTTAAAGAAATGATTTTAGATTCTCAAACGCAGGATAATGCTAATAATATAGTCTGAACAGGATAAGCTACCCCTATTTTGCAGAAAAAAAGTGTTGGCGGCCAGCTATGAGACTCGAACTCGCACCTCCGTGATAACGCGTCGATCGATAAAATGCCCCTCCCCATCCCCCACATAACTTAGCGGTTCGGCAATGCGGATCGATAAAATGATCCCCCCAAAAACTTAGTGGTTCGGAAATGGAGATCGATAAAATGAGCCCCATGACTTAGCGGTTCGGCAATG
>NC_068989.1:60089303-60090612 GCF_001194135.2 Octopus bimaculoides
TTGCTCCTCTCTCTCTCGCTTCTCTCTCTCTCTTGCTCCTCTCTTGCTCCTCTCTCTCTCTTGCTCCTCTCTCTCTTGCTCTTCTCTCTCTCGCTTCTCTCTCTCTCTTGCTCCTCTCTCGCTCGCTTCTCTCTCTCTCTTGCTCCTCTCTCTCTTGATCCTCTCTCTCTCACTCTGTTTCTCTCTCTGTTTCTCTCTCTGTCTTTCTCTCTGTCTCACTGTCTGTCTGTCTGTCTGTCTCTCTATCTCTCCCCCCTCTCTCTCTGTCTCTCTGTTTCTCTCTCGCTATCTCTCTCTCGCTCTATCTCTGTGTCTCTCTATTTCACTCTCTCTCTCGCTCTATTTCTGTCTCTGTGTCTCTCTCTCGCTATCTCTCTCGCTATCTCTCTCTGTTTCTCTCTCTGTGTGTCTCTCTCTCTGTTTCTCTCTCTTTGTCTCTCTCTCTGTCTCTCGCTCGCTCTCTCTCTCTTGCACTATATCTGTCTCTCTGTCTGTCGGTCCATCTCTCTCTTTAGGTCTATCTCAGTGTCTCTGTCTGTCTGTCTGTCTCTCTCTGTCAAGAGAGAGAGAGAGAGGAAGAGAGAGTGAGAGAGAGAGAGAGGAAGAGAGAGACAGAAAGAGAGAGACAGACAGAGAGAGAGAGGGAGAGAGAGAGGGAGAGAGAGAGGGAGAGAGTGGGAGGAGCGAGAGAGGAGCGAGAGAGAAAGGAGCGAGAGAGAGAGGAGCGAGAGAGAGAAAATCGAGAGAGGAAGATGTTTGATGATAATGTTTGATGAAAATATTTGGTTTGGGGAAAATATTTTCATCAAGCATCCATCAATTAACAAGTGTTCGGTGTTTCATGACATTTGACGATGATGTTTGATGAAAATTTTTGAAGATGTTTGATGAAAATGTTTGATGACGATGTTTGAGGAAAATGTTTCATGACGATTTTTAGTGCTAATGAAGATGTTTCATGAAGATGATTGAAGACGTTTGAAGGAAGATGTTTGATGATAATGTTTGAGGAAAATATTTGGATTGGGAAAATATTTTCATCAAACATCCATCAATTATCTTTATCAAACACGTTTGATGAAAATGTTTGATAAAAATGTTTGATGAAAATGTTTGATGAATATTTTTAATGAAAATGTCTGATGGAAATGTTCGATGCTAATAAAGATGTTTCATGAAGATGATTGAAGACCTTTGAAGGAAGATGTTTGATGATAATGTTTGAGGAAAATATTTGGATTGGGAAAATATTTACATCAAACATCCATGAATTATCTTTATCAAACACGTTAGATGAAAATGTTTGATG
>NC_068989.1:60090958-60091935 GCF_001194135.2 Octopus bimaculoides
TTCTCTCTCTCTCGCTCTCTCTCTCTCTCCCTGTCTCCCTGTCCCTCTCTCTGTCTCTCTGTATCTCTGTCTCTCTGTATCTCTGTCTCTCTGTATCTCTCTCGCTATATCTCTGTCTCTGTCTGTTTGTCTCTCTCTTTCTCTTTCTCTCTCACTCAATCACTGTCCCTCTGTCTCTCTGTCTCTCTCACTCTATCTCTGTCTCTCTCTATCTCACTCTCTCTCTCGCTCTATTTCTCTCTCTCTCTCTCTCGCTCTCTGTCTCACTCTCTATCTATTTCTCTCGCTTTATCTCCCCCTCTCTCTCCCTGTCTCTCTGTTTCTTTGTCTCTCTGTCTCTCTGTCTCTCTGTGTCTCTGTGTCTCTGTCTCTCTCACTCTATCTCTGTCTGTCTGTCTCTCTCACCCTATCCTTCTCTCTCTCTCTCTTGCTATATGTATATATATATATATATCTGTCTCTCTGTCACACACTCTCTCTCTGTCTCTCTGTCTCTCTGTCTGTCGGTCCCCCTCACTCTCTGGCTCTATCTCAGTGTCTCTGTCTGTCTGTGTGTCTCTCTCTCTGGAGAGAGAGATAGAGGAAGAGAGAGTGAGAGTGAGGGAGAGAGAGGAAGAGAGAGAGAGACAGAGATAGAGCGAGAGAAAGAGGAGAAAGAGAGAGGGAGACAGATAGACAGATAGAGAAAGAGGGAGAGAGAGTGAGATAGAGCGAGAGAGAGAGAGGGGGAGAAAGGGAGAGAGAGACAGAGAGAGAGAGATAGTGCGAGAAAGAGAGAGAGAGACGGAGATAGAGCGAGAAATAGAGAGAGAGAGACAGAGCGAGAGAGAGAGACAGAGAAACAGAGATAGAGAGATGGAGAGGAAGAAAGAGAGAGAGATAGAGAGAGACAGAGAGACAGAGATAGAGCGCGAGAGAGAGAGAGAGAGGAGCGTGAGAGAGAGAGAGAGGAGCGTGAGAGAGAGAGGAGCGAGAGA
>NC_068989.1:60095695-60096166 GCF_001194135.2 Octopus bimaculoides
CCTCTCTCTCTTGCTCCTCTCTCTCTTGCTCCTCTCTCTCTTGCTCCTCTCTCTCTTGCTCCTCTCTCTCTTGCTCCTCTCTCTTTCTCGCTCCTCTCTGTCTCTCGCACTTCTCTCTCTCTCGCTCCTCTCTGTCTCCATTCTCCTCACTCTCTCTCCCTCGGTCTTCTCTCTCTGTCTCACCCTCTATCTATCTCTCTCGCTCTATCTCCGTCTCTCTCTCCCAGTCTCTCTGTCTCTCTTTCTGTCTCTCTCTCTGTCTCTCTCTCTTTCTCTCTGTCTCTCTGTCTCTCTGTGTCTCTGTCTCTCTCACTCTATCTCTGTCTGTCTGTCTGTCTCTCTCACCCTATCTTTCTCTCTCTCTCTCTCTCTGACTGACTGATTGCTAGCGATCTGACTACTGACTGACTGATTGCTAACGAACTGACTACTGACTGACTGATTGCTAACGAACTGACTACTGACTGACTG
>NC_068989.1:60096176-60099102 GCF_001194135.2 Octopus bimaculoides
GCTAGCGATCTGACTACTGACTGACTGATTGCTAACGAACTGACTACTGACTGACTGATTGCTAACGAACTGACTACTGACTGACTGATTGACACGGCGTTTGGAGTAGTCGAATTTCGTGCCTGGTTGTATTGAAAACTAAGAATGTCTTGAAGAAAATCGTTGCGATGAATGCAGGTCATACTGACAAAACGGAAAATGTGATTGGCTGGTGATGTTCTTCAGTAGAGCAGTTATCGGTATGCAAAACCAGGTTTGGGATCGACACCGACAGAAGAGAGAGGAGAACACAGGAAAGAGTGCGGGCAGCATTGCATCGAACCTTTCATGAGAATCTGAAAGCTGACAACAGATGCAGCAATAACACAGAACATCTGGCTTAGAACACTGGAGCAGAACTACTGTCCGTCATGCAAAAATGTATAAGTTGCTCTGAGTGACTAAACTGACTGACTGATTGCTAGCGATCTGGCTACTGACTGACTGATTGCTAGCGATCTGACTACTGACTGACTGATTGCTAACGAACTGACTACTGACTGACTGATTGACACGGCGTTTAGAGTAGTCGCATTTTTGTTCATGAAACTACTTTGAAATTCTAATTATATTCAAATTACGATGAAAGTGTGGAGGCGCAATGGCCCAGTGGTTAGGGCAGTGGACTCGCGGTCATAGGATCGCGGTTTCGATTCCCAGACCGACCGTTGCGAGTGTTTATTGAGCGAAAACACCTAAAGCTCCACGAGGCTCCGGCAGGGGATGGTGACGAACCCTGCTGTACTCTTTCACCACAACTTTCTCTCACTCTTACTTCCTGTTTCTGTTGTGCCTGTAATTCAAAGGGTCAGCCTTGTCACACTGTGTCACGCTGAATATCCCCAAGAACTACGTTAAGGGTACACGTGTCTGTGGATTGCTCAGCCACTTGCACGTTAATTTCACGAGCAGGCTGTTCCGTTGACCGGATCAACTGGAACCCTCGACGTCGTAAGCGACGGAGTGCCAACAACAGCGACAATTGTCTTCGTTAGAGTTAGAAAATTGTCTAGATAAATAGTTTTAATATAGGTTGTGTAATTCTAGCTGATCATGATTGTATAACAGTTGAATTGTTTCAGTACATGTTGCTTAATGGAAATTATGCTTCGGTAAGGAGTAATGAAAGTTTTGCTTTATTGGTTCTGACATTAAAAAAAAAAAAAATAAAATAAAATAAAACAGGTAAAATAATCTCTGAACTGTTGCCAAACAAGGATGTCTCGAACCGAACAGTACACCTTAAAAGAGAACAGATTCAATGATAATAAATGTATAAAATTGTTTGGCGTGTTAGGATCACAGACCGAACAAATACACACACACACATTGCGTGCGCGCATGCTGTTATGTCTGACAAAGTCACACTTATAAACATTACAAACATTGTCAAACTTACTCTTCCACTTTACAATTTAAGACAAGTTATCTGGAAGAAGTCGTTTCCCCAGATACGTGAATGTCATATTGTTAGCGTTGTTAGTGTCAATCAAAAGATAGCAGATGATGGTAAACTTGGAACCATTTTGACAGCACCACTATTCGTATGCACAGCTAAGCGTGCAGGCACATACACATATAGAGACGTTTATTTATTACAGTCGACTATTATTACAGACATTGGTTATGTAGGCTACAGGAATAAAATGCCAAGATATATGAATGGTCAATCAGTAAGCATTATAACCTAAATAAACGGATTAATGTAATGGCGAGATCTCATCACCACAACAACTTTAAAAAAAAACGAAATTATAGCAGTGAGATGTTGTTGGCACTCCGTCGCTTACGACGTCGAGGGTTTAACGTGCAAGTGGCTGAGCACTCCACAGACACGTGTACCCTTAACGTAGTTCTCGGGGATATCCAGCGTGACACAGTGTGACAAGGCTGACCCTTTGAATTACAGGCACAACAGAAACAGGAAGTAAGAGTGAGAGAAAGTTGTGGTGAAAGAGTACAGCAAGGTTCGCCACCATCCCCTGCCGGAGCCTCGTGGAGCTTTAGGTGTTTTCGCTCAATAAATACTTACAACGCCCGGTCTGGGAATCGAAACCGCGATCCTATGACCGCGAGTCCGCTGCCCTAACCACTGGGCCATTGCGCCTCCACAACGAAGACAATACAAAGTGCACAATCAAAACTGGTTACGCCCTTCCAGCAATAGTACTATAGAAAGCAGTAATTTATTAATATAAAGTAAACTTTGGCGGATTAGATTAGTAAAGTTAATTGATAATATTAATTATGACATTGCAAAACCGCGATGCTATGACCGCGAGTCCGCTGCCCTAAGCACTGGGCCATTACACCTCCACTTGCAGTGAATGATATGCGATTAATCCTACAGGTATATGCGCTAATCACTATCATCACGGTCGATTCCATTAAAAGGCGTTAAACATCACCTGGAAAAGTTTTTGGTTGTTGCGTAACTTTTCAGTTTGACTGCGATAAAAATAATTTTGAAGAATAAAATGTATTAACTATATCCTGTGTATTGGATTACTTTTTTATTTTGTTCACAGCCTATTACACCATATTACAACACACACGCCCCCCCACACATACATACGCATGCACACACTCACAGACATACACACACACATATTTATATATCTATTTTTGTTCTCAATTTTGACCCTCCATTTTTGACCTTCCATAAATCCTAAATCTTATTTTGGAACTTAAGCGAGCAACTGTCTTTGAAGACTCATATTGTCGTTGAATGCTCGAAATGAGGAGTAGATAGACAGGTGACGACTGATGAAGGGTCGTTCTCCGTGCTTACCTGTCCTCTTTTCCATTTTTTTTCTCTCGTTGTTTACGTATTTAAATCGTTTGTTTTCGTATTTCATGTTGTTTACACAGTTGGTAACGTCCTGTA
>NC_068989.1:60099202-60102097 GCF_001194135.2 Octopus bimaculoides
GGACAAAAATTCCTTTGGAGCAATTCAAACTTCGTACGAGTTCATACCTCCTAGAACTGCATTATGGTAAATCATGTAGCTCTTAGACACCAAATGGCTCTAAGAGCTACATTATTTACCATAATGCAGTTCTTAGAGCCATTTGGCGTCTGTTTCTAGCATGTGGCGCTGCTCATTAGTGTCCTTACTATAATTATATACATATATATATAATTATATAGTTTGTATTAATTGTTACTCATATGGTTTATTACGTATTGGCTACTTCATAAAATCTTACATAGTTTTTATCCTTGATTATAAAGATATACATACATATATGCATTGATATATGTGTGTGTGTTAAGGCGCATACACATATATACATATATATATTTATACGCGCACACACACGCACACACACATACATACACAAGTAAAGTGGGGTACTATGACCTCTTCGCTGAAACAGCTGTGAGATACTATTATACTTCCTATGCTCTATGTTATATATTTTAATAATTACTGGTATTTTTATATTTTTATATATTATATATGTAAAGCATATGTTATACATGTATGTATATTGTTATAATAGTCTTTAAAAAAATAAATAAATAGACATAATATAATGTCTAAAAGTTGATGAATACCACCTCTTGATCCCCTCCATTTCTTATTGCTGTATATACATACATATATATCTTTTACTCTTTTACTTGTTTCAGTCATTTGACTGTGGCCATGCTGGAGCAACACATTTAGTCGAATAAATGTCGATTTTCAAGAGAAGCCGCTGCTAGCTACTTTTGAAGTCTTCTTTGAACAGTCAGTTGTCAAGGTTACCCGGAAAGAAGTAGCTTAAATTAATTCATGCAAGATTTCACAGGTCTAGCATCACACTTCATAGCCAGCCTATGAGATTTTCAACCCACCTCCGCAGATATTGAGAGTTATCTTAGAAATATTTCAACAGTTCTGATATCTTTGGTTGATAGTTACTTTACGAAGAGCTTTAATATATTAATTTCGTCTCTATTTTCTTGGTGTATCAAGCTTCTTGTGTGTGTGTGTGTGTGTGTGTGTGTGTGTGTGTGTGTGTGTGTGCGTGTGTGTGTGCGCGCGTGTGCGCGTGCAGTTTGAATGATAGATGACTCCGTCATTTTAATTGTGCGAGGGTGTTTTATCCAGCAATATACTGTTGGGAACACATCTTTACAGTTCCTCAACAGTAATCGACATACTTCCTCCCTCGAAATAACTTACGACTACATGTGTGTTACATTAGTATATAGCTAAAAAGCTCGGCATCTAGGGTAAATAGTGGTGGTCTACGTGTGCAAAAATTGTATTTATTAGTAATGTTTAAAAGTTTTAAAATATATATACAGTTTGGAGGGGAGTCATCGCCGTTTCTTATAAATTCCTTTTCGTAGGAGACACAGAAAAGCAATTTTCTTTTCTTCGTCTGTGAGTTTTGGAAGTCTTGGAAATCGACAGAAAATAACAGAAACTCAGCAGTTGCAAATGCGTGAGAGAGAAAATGTAGCACAGCAAGATGAGAAGGAGAGAAAGAAAGGGAGAGAGAGAGAGAGAGAGAGAGAGAGAGAGAGAGAGAAAGAAAAGAGAAATAGGAAGAGAATATAGAAGAGTGTGAGGTGGGGAGAGAATAAGAGTCATAAGGGAGAGAGAGAACAGGAAGGAATGGTCAGTTTCTAAAACTGAAGTTTGTTGTAGGTGAGGCTAGCGACTACAACAGGAAGCGTGTCAACAATAGTATTGGTACATACGTAAATACACATATGAATAGAAAGAGCGCATACGCACGTATCCACGCGCTCGCACACTCAGACTCTCTCTCTCACACACACGCTCACACATATGTGGTGACGTATATGTGTGTGTCTCTGCTATGGGCTATGTAATAAAAACTTGTCATTCGCGTGCACAGGCAATGAATAGTAGTAAAACTATGATTAAAAATGAATTTTAAAATGACGGACAGAGAAGACAATAAAACTAAAGATAGGAAATATTCTAATAAAAGAATTTTGCACGCGAAGGCAACAATAATTAATATCAGATAAAAAACAACATTAAGACCAAAAATAACATTAAGAATAAAATAAGATTAAAAGTGAAGTGGAGGTGTTCAGTCATCTATCGTTGGTAAATATGAAAAAAAAAAATGTTTCCTTGATTAAGATACTTTGTGGTTGGTTGAGATGCCGGACATCAAATGATGGTTTATGTAGTGACCAGATGTGTTGATATTGTGGACCAAGTGTTCGTCTGTAATGCGCAGGACAACATCGCGCAAGTAGGACAGTCTGTTTTATCGATGCTGGGGGCATTGTTGGGATTGTATTGGCCTAGCATGATGGTGCATGCGTTGTTGAAGCTTTTGGTGTTTTGGTACTGGGATTTGGAAACTGTAATTGTTATGACGTTATTGATATATATTTCTTTATTGCCCACAAGGGCAGGGATTGGACAAAATAATGGAAACACCTTAAAATTTCGAACAAATTTATTTTAATATGGGGTAGGGCCGCCTTTGGCAGTAATTACAGCTTGAATTCTACGAGGTATGAACTCGTACGAAGTTTGAATTGCTCCAAAGGAATTTTTGTCCATTCTTCAGCTAAAATAGTCTCCATTTCTTGTAGTGATGATGGTGGAGGATATCGACTCCTTACTTGTTTTTCTAAAATGCACTCCACTTTCGTTCATCTGCAGATATGAACTTTGATATTAATAATTCAGCTATGTTATATTGGAAAATCACATGGGACTGCCGTCTTTTCTAGTGTAGCTATAAACTCAGACAAGCTAATTTCTTTGAATTTTCGCCAAGAATATATTTTGTATAGGCTTTTAATTTCCGATATCTTGCTTGATAATGACAACATATTT
>NC_068989.1:60106719-60107738 GCF_001194135.2 Octopus bimaculoides
TGAACGGTGCATATCAAGCATAGATGTTGTATACCGCTTTGAATGAACATGGAAGGTAACACACCTGACTTCTCACGAAAGATTTTATTGATTAGAACCATTTAATAAGGTCTGAATTCAACAGAATTCTGGGAATATATAAATAATGAAAGGAAATACTACTTCATTGATTGAGAAACAGATCTGAAAAGGAATACATTTTCCCTAATAATTCCAAACCGTATTTTGTAAAAAACCAAAATCCGAACAGCGATTAAAGCAACTGTAGTTCTTATGATTGCGAATTGGTTCGAGAATGGTGCTGCTTATCTAAAATGCACTCCACTTTCGTTCATCTGCAGATATGAACTTTGATATTAATAATTCAGCTATGTTATATTGGAAAATCACATGGGACTGCCGTCTTTTCTAGTGTAGCTATAAACTCAGACAAGCTAATTTCTTTGAATTTTCGCCAAGAATATATTTTGTATAGGCTTTTAATTTCCGATATCTTGCTTGATAATGACAACATATTTATTCTATATTCTAAAACGCAAACTGCCTTCACTAAGTCAGTTAAAGCATAAGCTATATTTACTTCAATATGTTAATCTCTGACAAGTTTTTATTTCTCCCAGAGTTTGTGATGTCATGTGGATTGCAGCTGAAAACAGTTCATTGCTTCTTCAGTTCATAACAAAACCACAAACACTTTGAAATATTTGTAGAAGTATTGACTGGGAGATTAAAAACTCAGGTAAACCATGTGGGTCTACTCTAAACATGCGCCTATAGATTGAAGAGCAACATTTAGGCGCGGGATTGCATTCTTGATAATCACGGTAATCCTATATCTGTGTCATTCCCTGATTAGAGTTTTCTGTGTCTGGAAAACTGCATCGTCCATGTGTTCATATGCTTTGTATTCATCTTTTATGTGAACTCCCACAAAATTGTAAAATGTCTCCTGTGGCAACTAAAAAGGAAATCATCATCAACACCACTATCTTCCTCCTCCTCCTCCTCCTCCTCCTCCT
>NC_068989.1:60108009-60109549 GCF_001194135.2 Octopus bimaculoides
CATCATCATTATTATTATCACACTTCCGACTTGTGTTACAAGTGTGTAAAGTTTCATATATATTAATCGCGTATAATGTAAATAGGATTTCAACTTGAACCAAGATTTCTGTCTAATCAATATATTAGTAGACTACATATTTGGTTGATGTGTATAATCGACTACAGTGCCAATTGTACGAGAACTTAGCTCGGAAGTACGCCTGTTTACCTTAAATATTGTTTTTGCGTACCTTAGATATGCCAACTGCGTACACATAATATATAAAAATGCATCTACATAAAAAATGACTACAATAAGTACGTAAGGTTTGTAGTAATATAGATTAGATATTTCTCTTTCAATCTATTAAAAAAAACTTTGTCACAGTCACCACTGCTTATTATATTGTTGAAGAAAAAAATAAAGACAATGATTGCTTTTAGTTTTTTATTTTATTTTGTAATACAAATGAAGGAAGTTAGTCTGCTAGAAGCCAGTCTGACGATTAGAAATAACATTTTTAATTTTTGCTACTTAGTGCAGACATAACAAGAAATAATTGAAAATAAAAAACAAAATGAATGAATTATAAAAAATGGATTTCATAGTTTTTCATATTTATTATTGAATAGATGCTTTAAGAAATCTTTAAGCTTCCATCTTGATTCATTTACAGTCTGTCTGATATTGATCGAAGCTAAAGTAACGTTTGTTCTCTGCTAAATATTGGATAATTCTATTGAATTGTGTTAGGTTCAATAGTTTGAAGTATATAGTCAAAAGGGAAGTTATGCAGTTTGGAAACAACAGCTCAATGTGTTTAAGACTTTACTAAAATATTTAAGAATATGTAAATGGCCGAATCGACGGAGTAACGAAGTTCCAATTCTGAAACCAACAGTTCGTATCTTTTCACCGGTACTGCGAGTGATAGTGACTAATCTAAGTAACATCAAGATTTCACAATCTACATGGTTATTACTAACGAATGGCAGGCACAAACATTAGTTCTATAAAAATCTGTCAACACTTGGACAACTTCAGTACTGAGTCTAAAAGAAATGCCTATGTTTCAGGGAGCCACCATTCCACAGCGTAAGGTATTAGTGTGAGATAGAGAAGGCAATATGAAAGAGATTTCATACCAGTACTCAACTGTACGACCTCCGCCTCAATTACATTCGAGTGTAATGCACGTCGCTGCTGTTGGCTAATGGAATGTCAGAACAAATGTACCTCGTCTATAATAAGCACTGAGTTTTGTTCGAGTAATCTTCGAAGAAAGTGGTGTAACTAACGATGAAACCAGTAGTAATGGAAAACGTAGAAATGAATTTGGCTCTCCTGAATCACCAAAACACATGCTTCGAAATAGGCTCGCTTTGCCACTGCATTTAGTTTCTGATTTCAGTTATGAGTAACATAATGATGGATGATATGCAGCATCTCACCACACGTTAAATACCTCGTATGGATGTGTGCCTCCATATGTGTCCTTGTCATGTCGGAATGTAAACTACCAGAGAACGTCGTCGTCAGGGCACCGAAAAACAATACC
>NC_068989.1:60109651-60114878 GCF_001194135.2 Octopus bimaculoides
CAACAACAACAACAACAACAACAACAACAACAACAACGACAATAACAATTAGACTCCTGGAATATACGGTGCAGTACAGCTAGATATGGATGGAATGCGTGCCTTAGAGTTGCCACCGAATTTCTCTAAATGTAAGAAAGTCAGAAAAATTGAGTGTACCAGGCTTAAACAAAAGTACTGTGTTCACTTCATTCAACAAAAACTTATTTAAGGTGGTGCTCCAGCATGGTCTCAGTCTAATGACTGAAAGAAGTAAAAAGTAAAGGGTAAACCCACAAAAATACATACGTACATTCATGCTAGGAAGATAGAGGAACAACTTGGCTTAGAATTTCTTGCGCATTCTTTATAATGCATGCCTTTTACACATTTTATTAAATACACATAAGCCAACATGTAAAAAGTTCCCATGCCTGAAATCGAAAATAAGAAATATTTATATAAAAAAGAAAAACAGCCTACAAACCTCACCTCCTTTAACACATACATTAAATGTTATAAATAGCAACCAAATATTTTCAAGAACGATGATCCACTAGAGACAAATATGCTGTTCAAAAACCTCTAAACCTACCTACAAACTCTTGTGATTATTAAAAACTTGCTAAACAAATTCTCCATACTAATATCACTGTCGCATACCTAAATGGTAACCTACACTCTAAGTATAAACAGGGAAAATACCATAAATATTTCCAACCTGCAAGCCAAATAAACTCTACCACCTACCTACATTCCTTTGTGAATCCTTAAATACCAGTCGCCTAAAAGCTAACATACCAGGAAAATACACTTAACTGCTCAAGTTAAGGCATTCAGATTCTCGAATCAAAAGGTGAAAATCCTATTAATATCTAAATAAAACCAACAAAAAACAAACTTTGTGATAGGTCTGACTTATTGTTGTTGGCACTCCGTCGCTTACGACGTCGAGGGTTCCAGTTGATCCGATCAACGGAACAGCCTGCTCGTGAAATTAACGTGCAAGTGGCTGAGCACTCCACAGACACGTGTACCCTTAATGTAGTTGTCGGGGAGATTCAGCGTGACACAGTGTGACAAGGCTGACCCTTTGAATTACAGGCACAACAGAAACAGGAAGTAAGAGTGAGAGAAAGTTGTGGTGGAAGAGTACAGCAGGGTTCGCCACCATCCCCTGCCGGAGCCTCGTGGAGCTTTTAGGTGTTTTCGCTCAATAAACACTCACAACGCCCGGTTTGGGAATCGAAACTGCGATCCTATGACCGCAAATCCGCTGCCTTAACCTCTGGGCCATTGCGCCTCCACCGACAGGTCTGACTAACAGCTTTACAACATTCTTTTGTTAATCATTTTGACTTTAAGTGTGTGTACCTAATTAGGTGTGTACTTAAACGTACACTCCTAATTACGAAATTATGCATGTATGGATAAATTCTAACCACCAGTACTTACCCAAATGTAATCAATAAAAATTATCTATACCATTTTACCGGCACAACCTACCATGCAACCTAATTATCATTGAAGAGAACTCAGGTTACCGTAGAAAATTTTTTTGGACTCAAACAAGGACTATGTAAATGATTTGCAGTTCGACGATGGCTTAGCTGGCTGAAACTTCGAAGTCACTGCCAGTACTGTCCTTGTTGAAGAATAATAAATTTGAAGTCTATCAAATATATTGAGTATCTTTTCAGTTTATTGTAAAATTGTTTTTATTATAACTTAAAAATAAGTAACGATATGCGTATACATGCACACACACACACACACACACACACACACACACACACACACACACACACACACACACACACACACACACACACACACACACACACATACGCGCGCGCACACACACACATCTGTTCGGATATGTAAATTTGGATATAGATATATGTATATGTTTCTCAGGGTGTCCAATTATACGTATATTAGTATTATATAAGTGTATGTATATAGAAGTATTACATAATTAGATATATACGTGCTTATGTTCCATTATAAACAAACGTAGATATGTATACACGTATGTGCGCACGTACCTACAGTTCTCTTTGCTGTTCTCCTTTTTATACTCTCAGTATTTATACTACTTCCTTCTTTCCATTTTCTTCCTGGCTCATCTTATTTCTGTTCACAACTTAAAATAGCCA
This sequence comes from Octopus bimaculoides, assembly GCF_001194135.2. NCBI lineage: Eukaryota > Metazoa > Mollusca > Cephalopoda > Octopoda > Octopodidae > Octopus > Octopus bimaculoides. Next base: position 60,111,790 of record NC_068989.1, read on the forward strand.
TAGAGATATTTCTTCATATGTCACTAAAATATCCAAGGAGTTTGGAAGCCCCACAAAACTTTACGCTCTGAGAAAGGCAGCTAAGGCGAACCTTTGAAATCACTGCCAACATTTTCCTTGCAAAACCAAAAGTGATACTCTGCTTAGATGTATTAAGTGTTCATTCACTTAATATTTGACTATCTTTATATAGAAATCTGTTTATAAAAATAAGCATTGTATATGTATGAACTACAGTCATCACACGCAAGCGAGTATTTCTTGAAATCACGTAACATTTGACTTATTGCAGCTGGGGTAATCATTTTCACGTAACATTCGGATTACAGCAGCTGGGTGTCTTCATTGCAGGTAGAGGAAGGCGAGGCAAGTTGAGCCAACGTTTGATCTAGGCACGTTAGGACTGAAATGACTGAAGGTCTTGCAGAAATGAATATTTTTACTTTCAAATTTAGCTCTTGGAAATCATTTGTAGCTAGTTCTAACTTTCCACCTTCACACTGAAAGTCACCGTGACCTTTGAAAAAATGAGTGTCAAATGGTTCAACATACCCCACCTATGGGGTAAGTGCTTCCAAGATCTGGGTAAGTTGTACCACACAAGGGTATGTTGGTTAGTGCCCCAAATAAACATAACTGAAGCACAAGACCATTGTTCTGTCTGAAAAATATTTTTAACACTGAACGAAATGGTTGTCTTGTACTCAGGGTTATAGTAGTCAGTTAAAAACAAAGTGAATCATAGAAAAGTCAAGATTGTCAACTGTGGTAAGTCGACTCAGTTCAACTGTCACAGTTTTAAGTCATAATTAAGGAAAATGCCAACATCTGGTTATGGCAACTAAAGCACAATATCTTGCTCATCAATGCCAGCTTCATCATTTGGATAGGGGAATAGATGTTAGAAATCAAGTCGATTAAGCTGCCACACTGACAAGTCATGGTTGAATATAAGCTAGCCAGAACAATGAGAAGACTGCCAATGTTCTTAGGCTGTGGAAGTAAGTGTGCTACGTCTACCAGTTCAAAACCTGATTCATCCTTTGGATTTGTAACAAACACTGAGTTGTCAGCTCCAACTTTTCCGGCAACCTTTTACAGGAAGACATTCGAACTGAAATTCTTCTCTATTGAGTATATTGACCCGGGCAATGTAATGCACATTTGACAACCACAAAGTCACCTATAATGATATCTACCACTGGTCGGTTGAAAGCTGAGCCATGGCTCAACTTGCTCCATAAGGTCTGGCTCAACTTACCTCAAACTGAACTTCCTGAGGGGTCTACACAGGCACACATTACTTATGCGTCCATTGTGTGAAAGGCTATGGCAAACGTTGAGGCCCATACCCGGGCTAGCAATTGTTCCATATGCTGCATATGGAAGAAACAAGCGCTTACCTGTTTCACACTTTTTAACTTTCATGACTAAAAATCGAAATTTTCGCTCTGTGACACTAGTTTCTGTTTCAATCTTGAAAACAATATGGTGGGATTTGGATTAATGTAGTTGATCATCCATAGATGGCATCACAGCTCTGGCTAGCTCATTCATAACTGGGTGGGAAGTGGTGGCTCAACTTAACCCTATGTTCAACTTGCCTTACCTTTCCCTACTCATCTTCATCTACCTGGACTGGAATAATTTGGAACGAAATTTCTTGTTGAAGGATACAAGGCATCACCGGTTGTGGAATAGAATCAATGATATTACGATTGTGAACCCCAAATCTTACTCATGAGATCACGGACCATATACGTTTATATTTATATATTTATCAATATCGAATGACTGATTGCCTTTTTGATAAAGGGACTACACAGCAAGAAGCATCTGTAGTGATAGCAGTGAATAAAATGTAGTTGAAATATTCTAAAGAATTATTTAGACTTAGTTACTAATGGTCAATGAACTATATTATGTTTGATGTCACAAACTCAACATTTAATGGTTAGCAAAGTTAACGGAGGAACGAAAGCAGTAAGTAGTATTTTATCAGTTAAAACATTAACCAGATCCTATAATTAGTTTATCTTTGAGAAATAGGGAATTTTCTGAATAATATCTTAATTTAGAGTTTTCAGCAATAGAAATAAGGATAGATGAAATCTGTTAAACACAAAAAAAACAAACGAAGAAAAAAAAAAAGCAACAACAAGAAAAAAAAAACACAATAAAAAAAACAAACAAAAACAAAAAGAAATGGAAACAGTACGTTTCTGCACGACTTGAAAATACAGATGTCATAAAAACAACTAAATATTTACTATTTCTCCTTTCTTCTGAATATATTTCATTATCAGTCTAAGTCCTTTATCTCTAGATCATTTTCTTCGAGCCAGGAATTAACTTTTGATCACATTTAAATTAAAATGTAGACATGAATATTCTTAAGAATTACAATTAACTACGTAAAATTTAATCTTTTTCTCCGTGACGGTTTTAAATTGCTTAACATCTATAAAGTGAAGGCAACAAAATAGAGGAAGGTACTTTATTTATCTTTCAGATTCTCTTTGTCTGTAGAGAGTTCTAGAAGTGTCGAACAAAGATGCAGAACATAATCAAAACGTCATATGATTTATACAAAAAAAAAAAAAGAGCTTTTGTTCTTCCATTAATTTTATTGAAATACTTGAAGTCAGTATATGATTACAGCTTTAAAGAAGACATTTCTTGTATACTACAGCTTTTTCAGGTCATAACATACAAAAGAATGAAGAATTTTGTCTTTTATTGATTCATCTGCAGCAAAGACAGAGCAGCTATTTAATGATACGCCTTTATCAGTGACACATACTGAATATATTTTCCTCTTTAACATTGTCTCTCTATCACGTCTTTTCCTCTCAGTTTATCGCTTTCTCTTCTTCTTTTTTGTTAAATTCTCTTTCTGTCTAAGTATCTCTCTCTGTTATGCTGTTTTCCTTTATCTATCTATCTATCTATCTATCTATCTATCTATCTATCTATCTATCTATCTATCTATCTATCTATCTATCTATCTATCTATCTACCTACCTACCTATCTACCTACTTACCTACCTACCTATCTGTCTGTCTGTCTGTCTGTCTGTCTATCTATC
>NC_068989.1:60114931-60117182 GCF_001194135.2 Octopus bimaculoides
TGTCTGTCTGTCTGTCTGTTTGTCTGTCTGTCTGTCTGTTTGTCTGTCTGTTTGTCTGTTTGTCTGTCTGTCTGTCTGTCTGTCTATCTATCTATCTATCTATCTATCTATCTATCTATTTACCTACCTACCAACCTACCTACCTACCTGTCTGTCTGTCTGTTTGTCGGTCTATCTATCTATCTATCTATCTATCTATCTATCTATCTATCTATCTATCTATCTATCTATCTATCTATCTATCTATCTATCCCCTCCTATTTTTATAGTTCATCCTTTTACTCTTATTCATTCTATCTCTTCATCTTTTCTAAGTATTTCACTCTCTGTTTCTGCTTGTTTATCATCCTGTCTCTTTCTCTACTCATTTCTCTCTTTACCCCTCTTTTTCGCTTACATTCTGAATATATGTTCAAACATTGTTTCAAAGATTTTTCTTTATATTTAATCCTAATCTCCTGCCAAGCAAGGAGTCTCTAAATGGTCACGTGACCTACTAAATAGATTAGCCAACAAAATCTCCAAATTACTCAACTGTCTTAAAGATGGGAAATGGAAGGACAGATAAGTTATTGCAGTCGTAGACAAACCAGGCCATCAAGAAGACTGGATGACCATGGATGGAACGTCTGTTATCATAGGATCCTGCGAAAAGAGTTCTTTGGGATGCCCAGCAATAGCGACAGATCTGATTGTCATTATTACTAACATGTAAGACGATGAGTTGGCAGAATTGTTAGCACGCTAGGCACAATTCATAACGGTATTTCTTCCATCTGTACGTTCTGAGTTCAAATTCCGCCGAGGTCGACTTTGCCTTTCATCCTTTCGGGGTCGACAAATTAAGTACCAATCAAGTACTGGGGTCTATGTAATCGACTTATCCCCTTCTCCAAAATTTCTGCCCTTGTGGCAAAATTTGAAACTATTATTACCAACATGTACACACACACACACACGCACCCGTACTCACTCCTACACGGTAATATAAATAGTATCCACTGCATTAAATTGTACAAGCGAATCTACCCATCTACGATGGAGGCATAAGATGAGAGAGGGAAGTAATAACGGCAATATGTATTGAGAAATGTGTAAATGGACTTGATAGATAACTGGGTGATGTCTTAGCGAAATCACATTATTGTTGGTAATACAGCATTGTATTGCAGCTATATGATATGTGTTTGCGACTAAGTGACATGTGATGACGATTCACTCCCGAACTGAAATAGGCTCCCAGCCTCTATATCATCAATGGTTATGTGGACCACTCCTAACGAAGGCCAGCGCTTCCTTCGACCACTATATAAAAGTATTAAGAAGAAAAATGTTATTTAGATATACTTTAGTTGTTTACACTATTTTACGCTTGTTTATACTCTTATACATTCAAAGTTAACGAATTTCCTTATTTGAATTATGAATCATATTCCTTTCGATAATATCAATATGATTACAAAACTTCTTTATAGACGATATTTTCTGTTTGGTCGACACAAATTTTCAAATTACTGGAGTCCGTTGCTCTACTCATAGCGACGTGGAACTGGCCGTGTATAAACATCGGAGTGGGTAAAAATACACAGACACGATCTGGTGCTGTGCCTTGTTAGCTGTGAATGTGCGAGCAGATTCTTTAGGGTTGCAAAAAATCAAACTAAGACTTACCTCTCACTGTTCTATGCGAATAATGTCTGGATGTTCTGGTACCATGGGTTATTTTGATTGACAAAACTGAGATGTAAAGAACAGCCGCTTCGATTAGTCGTTTCGAATCCTGCTCGAGACAAACACTTCAATAACCACTAAATAATCACACACACTATATACTGACACACACTTTATCCATTTTATTTTCGCTACTAACCGTCTTCGCGATCCCTTCATATCTACGGTGGGGCCAGAGTTACACGTGGTTGGTGAATTTTTAATAAAAATACGAAGATAGCTCATCAATGCTAAAAACCTTCCTGACCACCATCTTTGTAATCCTGAAAAATATCGTAACTCTTGGTCTAGCTGTCTGGCCGTGAAGAGTGAACAGACAAAGAGACAGGCAGAGGGACATTCCAACGAGCATAACGCCCATTATAGTAAGATAGCAAATCTACCCATCTACAATGGGACATAAAAGGATAGTTTCGCAAATCTGAACCTTCTAAATTCACGAACTATACGGGGTGGGGTTGGGAGAAGAATCCAGAGTTAATTCTCGTCACCGGAATTTTAGCAAAAAAAAAAAAAAAAA
>NC_068989.1:60117543-60135180 GCF_001194135.2 Octopus bimaculoides
AGTACTAGGGATAAGTTGATTACATAGACCCTAGTACTTTATTGGTACTTAATTTGTCGACCCCGAAAGGATGAAAGGCAAAGTCGAACAAGTCACTGTATTGAAGGTAGAAATGACAAAGAGAGAAGACCGTTTGTCTCTGAGTCAGAAGATGGAGAGCAGCCTTTAGAATCTGGAGTAACTGAATCTAGTCTGATTGAGGCATTTTATCAAAAGGGGCTCGTGAAATCCGAGTCGATAGCCAACCGAAGAGTTGTTGTCTGACTGAAAATCATACAACTGTCAATAAATTTGCATCTAGAAATAAGTTGTGTGTGTGTGTGTGTGTAGTAGTAGTAGTAGCATGTGCATGTTTCAATATAATCTAATTAACATTGATAGCAAAATTATTTCCCTACTTTACATTTCTAGTCATGCTAGAAAATTCTATAGATCTAATTGAAACAATTGTATCTGTGGCCGTGTATGGAAGTATTAAAATCGTCAGTGTCTTCATCCATGAATCGTTCCTTTTTAGGTACAGTTGCATTTTGATGCCTTCTCCTTACCATCCTACTCGCGCTTTTCCCCTTTAGCTTTCCTTGAGACTCTGGCTTTTAATACCTTCTCTCTCCTTTTTCCCATGTTTTTCTTCTTTGTCCACCTTGTGTTCCAGACTTCCGATCCTAACACATCATCTCCTGCTTTGGATCACTCACTCCACTCCTCACTCTTATATCTTTTCTTAATCTCAATTCCACTCCCGTCGATTCCAATCGAATTAGACAAAGATTGTGCACTGAGACTTTGCGAGGGATATAGTGTTACAGCAGTTAAATCGAACTATGGACCGCTTTGTCCAGGTAAAGTGAATATAATAACATACTCATTAACTACTTCGATTTCCTATCATGTATGTCAGTGATGTCAGTCTGTAAGTATTCATTCCTCTTCAAGTGTTGATTCAAGCCTTATAAACTAAGGAAATGGGTGTTCAGTGTTGTAATTACAACTGCCAGCTGTAGTTGCCACGAAATGAATGCAATATAATGAAATAAGTATTTCTTTTTTCTTAAATTTCATAAAACTGCGCTAAGAAAATGAAAATTAGTCTCCGACTGACTGTTTGACACACTCTTAATTAGGCTTGTTGCAATATTTCGTCTCAGTATAAGTGATACGAAGGAAATTAAATGGCTCCGACTGTGAATCGAAGCTATGACGCTGACTAGGCTCACTGAAAACCAAACTCTAATCTTTCGATAATCTTCTGCTAATATTCCAAACATAGGAACTTTTCATTGCACTTCAGTCAAAATCCCTTCTATTTTGTACTTATTGCTATGTCAGAGGTTTTAAAATAATCCCGATTCCTAATTCTTTGGAAAGCCTACTTTAAAGTTTTGACATGGAAAAAAGAATAAACTAACAAAACAAAACAATTTTGGTTATAATTTATTTGGCATCTTTCTGTATGAATATAAGATTTAAACTAAGCTAAAGCATTCATGGAAATAATCCCAGTCTTTTGTCACGAAAACAATAATTCAGAAAATATATATTAAAAACAAAATTTTCTTTATATTTAAGTGGAGTTAATCTGTTTTTTCAATCAAACTAATATCTTTTAAATGGTATATTTTGTCAAATAACTAAATTCTTTCATTAATCGATGTAATTTTCCATTTCTGTTTAAGTACTATTGTAAAGATTTACTTCTCAGATTTTAATTGATTCTGGAGTTCTGCATGTGATCACAAGAGGGTTTTTGTTAGGTTTGTTTGTTATTTATATTTTCATTCACATTAATGCAATCACTGAAACCGTTTTTAACTCGAACCACCTTTTTCCATTTTTACACGTAGGTTTTTTTAATTTTATTTAAAGTATTCAGTCTGTTTTGAGTTGCAACTTTCTGTGGAAACAACTTCAAAAATATTTCACTCATTTTATTTAGTTTATCTTTTATTTTATCTTTTCTGTTAACGCCATTATGAAAAGACACACACTGTCTCAGTATACACACGCACGTACACACTCATGCGCATACATTTACGTCACATAAAGACACAGACACACCTACACACCCATATGTAAAGTTACTAGAAATGTTGGTCAAAGGGCAAAGGTTTCGGTAGAGACGAATTTATTTACTTTTCCCTTTCTTTGTGTGCGTCTCGGCTTAGTTTATAACTGAGTCACTTTCCGGTTGAATGACAGAAAATATTTAGAACAAGAAATCGATATCATCATCGTCATCATCGTCATTAGCGGCATCCTCACAACAGCCATCATCGTCATCAGCAACATCATCAACACAAAAACAACAAAGAGGTCGCGTTTCTTAAGGTTAGACGTTTTAGAAGTTGCAGCTAAATCTCCCTGCTGAATAATGTAACCTTAAAAAGATTTGAAAGTAATAAAACTGTTGGTGTTACAACAGAAACCAAACAACACAAAGAACAATAATAACAACTAAAAATATACATTTTGCGTATAAATATTTACTTTAGGTTCCAATATGGTGCAGCCACATGGGACAATTCAGGAATCCCCTACATGATTTCCGGTTACCGCAAAAGTAAACAGAAAGTGACCTTAACTATTCCTTCCATGACGCTGAGTCACACATTGAATGTAGGCTCACTTAGCGAGGTCACACTCACCATTACCACACTCTGTTTTTTTAACAGATCTACTGGAGGGCATTACTTTTTCCCCTGTCACCTGTATATTCTAATGATACAAAAGTTGATCAGGATTTAATCGTAGAGGAAAAGCAATGTATTTCGTCCTCTCATACAACTTGTTTTGCAAGGGCCACCAAATACAGGAAATTTGCTGTACGTCTTTGAGCAAGTATGACAGCAAGATGATCTTTATGACAAAATCAGTGAGAACAAATATGTCTTACACGTGATAATAGCTATTCGATATAAGTCCACTAGTTAGTAATATTCGAATATAGAAAATTCGCAAAACATTTCGTTGTCTTTCGCACATTCCTGTTTCACATCGGCCAAGGCTTCCTGCACATTCTCTTTTGAGGTCATACGAAAATATCCCTCTCTTTTTTGAAAAAGAGGGCTATCAACTCCTCCTCTCTCTTTCTTGGTTAAACTCGGGCAAGGAAAACATGAATTTCTGCGAATTAACTCGTCAATTCCTTTCATTCAGCTGGCTCAATTAGAATTGTTCTGTATAATCTAAAACATTTGTTTATGGTTTAAAATGATTATTGGTGCTGGACTTGGTGCATTTTTCAATCAAATTTGTTTCAAAGACTGTTCTTTTGTGTTTCATCCTCATCCTTTGTGCAAATGGAAATAATTTAGGAGCTCTGTCTACGTATTTTCTTAAAAATTATGATTTTGCTATCAACACTATGGTGAACACCTGTTCCTTTCTCTCTGAGTGGGGTCAGCTTTCAACGCGTGTAAATAGTTCTTTTTTAATTAAAAAATGTGTACCATCTTATAAAATCATAAGACAAGCTTTTCCTATATCCCAGATAGTTAGGTAGACCTGATATTCCGAAGCACTATGGTTGTAAAAAAAAAAACAAGACAAAAAACAAAGCAAAATACAAATAGGGCTCTTAGACAAAGGCGCGCACATACACAATACAAAACGTATCAGGTAAAGTGGAAGGCTAGTGTTACAAAACATGAAAGATATACGAAAACGGGGGAAAATGTATAAAGTTAAAAATTTGGCGCACAAATCAAATACAAATATAAGGTCACAAAAAGAATGAGAAGTCGTGACTCAGGCTAGATCAGGACATCCACGGTTCTGACCATCATTCACTTTAATCAACTTCTGCATGCTTGTTCTCCGAAATTACATCTTAGCAATTTTAATTTTAGCTAAACTGCGAAAGGGACTTATATAATCTGGGGTGCTACCCTTCAACCGTGAGTAGATAGCTGAAGTAGTTTTGCCAGTCATCTGTTACATATGGGTTCTTAATACTTTCCTCCTTTTGAAGTACCCTGAAGTTCAGCCACTCCGTAGGATGGTGGTTCTTCATGAGGGAGTGAGGAAACTCGTTTGAGTGCTAATAAATACCCTCCACATATTACTTTTAAATCAATTACTTTGACTCCAATGCTCGACTGGTACCTATCGATCCCGAAAGAATGAAAGGTGAAGTTGACCTCGGTGGCATTTTCTCCAGCGTGCTAACGATTCTGTCAGCTCACTGCTTTAAGGATTGATTTGAAATTTTGAAACAAGGTCAGCAAATATGAGTGATGGGGTAAGTCGGTTACATCGATAACAGTACTCAATTGATACTTTATTTTATCGATCCCGAAAGGATGAAAGGTAAAGCTGTTCTCGGTGACATTTGAACTCAAAACGTAAAGACGGACGAAATGCTGCTAAGCATTTTGTTCGGCAGACTATCAATGCAGCCAGTTTGCCACTTGAAAAAATAACAACAACAACAATAGTAATAATTAAACGACCAGATATCACTTACCCACGGAAGGAGTCTAAGGAATGAACCTTCATCAACTAAGCTGTACCTTCAGATCACAATATAGTGAAGACAGAGAAGAGAATCGGAAAGTACCAAGACCTAACATTGGAAGTGACACACAGCTATTGAGCCTCAAAAGTGAGTGGGAGTTGTACACTTGATCCATTTCAAAGAAAGCAATATTTTGGCATAAAAAGCTGCGCATACAAAACTTTCATAGGAAGTAGTCAGTTGGCAGTAATACTTGGAATAGCCCATGTGTTGAGAAAAAGTATTCCGTCTCTAAGCTGTGAGAGGGTACTGAGATGTGTTATAGGTAACTCGGGAGAAGTTAGGATAATAAAAATGTATAATTAAAAATACGATATATTTACGCCGTATGTAAACAAAGAAGTTTGTTTTTCGAAGCGCTGAAATGTATGGTAGAACAAGTAGAAAGATAAATTTTATTCAACGCATAGATACTGAACTGTATACATATAAAGGATAAAATCCTCTTTTCTTCTTAAAGTAAAAAAAATTGTCGGCAGCCAGCCATGAGAATCGGACTCACATCCCTCTAATATATTAGGATGTGAGTTCGATTCTCATGGCTGGCTGCCGACAAATTTTTCTGCTTTTAAAAAGAAAAAAGGATTTTATCCTTTATATGTATACAGTTCAGTATCTATGCGTTGAATAAAATTTATCTTTCTAGTTGTTCTATGATATATTTATTCTAAAAGAGTATGAGGAACTGGAAAACAGTTTTGACAGCAGGTAGATGGGAAATTGGACAATTCGACATCAAGAAGGAATCTTCAAGGAGACCCTGAGTTATCACTGCTGTTTATTGTTAGTATGGTTTTGAGGAAGATGGGAGCTGGTTATAAACTGCAGAAGAACACGACACCAATTAATTACCTGTAGTTTATTGACGGTTTGAAGCTTTACGGAATTATCAGAGGTCAACTGGACTCTTATTTAGAATGTACGAAAGTTCTCATTTGACATTCAGATGGCATTTGGTCCAGTTAAAGCGCACTGTTGTTAAACTGAGGAGAGAGCGAAAAGTCAACGACAGTGGATTACAATTTCCAGATGATATGCGTATACGAGAAGTGAACGGAAAGGGTTATAAGGGTTATTTTATCGACCCGAAACAAGTTGAAGTACAGCCGACCACGGCAGAATTTGAACTCAGAACGTAAAGGCAGACGAAATGCTGCTCAGCTTTTTGCTCCGCATGCTAACAGTTCTGTCAACTCGTCTCCTTGTTCGCAGTTAATGTTCTTAATATTTTGAAATAATTTTTTTTTTATTGATTTACTTAAGAGTATATATTAATTTATCAAAACTCTACCTCATCAAAAATTCATTGAACTTTAACCTTTGATTTGTTTTGCTGAATGGGAGTTCTTGATTCTGGTATTCCTTCTTGTGATTGATTCTGGTATTCCTTCTCACGATTGTCTTATATTTCACCTAGGAATATCTCTCTATTTTGGAGAGAAGACTAAGCGATCCGTTATTCTTTGAATATTTACTTTCCAATTAGAAGGGAAATGGGTTTTATTCTTCCTAAGATTTATTCTTGAAAGCAATATCTATTACGTCAGGGTGTACTAATTGGCTTGAAAAATGTCATGGTTTTGCATCATTACATCATCAATTCCATCTTCTAATGACATTTAAAAAAAAAAAGAAATCAACTTTAACAAATAATATCTATTCGAAGATTATTATTAATTTCTATCATGGAGATTTAGCATGCATCTTTTATGTGGGTCTGCATTACGTTATATGTTCCCTCAGGATAATTTCTGTACAAGATTAATGTCGATTTTCGTCTTTGTTAAATTAGCGAAGGTGCTAATAATTTTTTTTCTCGTTACTACTTCCTTCATTGCGACCTAGTTTCCTATGTTTAAGTTACTGGCATGGGCAATAGCTATTATGCTTATTTGTTTTTTTTAGGTACTATATTGTTCGTAGAAGTAATTTGTGCATTGTTAATGGAACTAACATTGAAGCCATGTCTGCTGGAGTTACTGCATTAGAGCTCTTCTCTTGTTAAATATTCGTCGGCGTAAATATTTTACAGGCATTTCCTGTTCGTGTTTACAGTGAGTCTTCAAATGATAAATGTTTGAAACACGGCATTAGCATTCTGCTTTGTAAATACCGCGAATAATATAGCGAAAATAGTATGAGAGTCCTTAGATTTTGAAAGTGTAAGTAATACATTACATATATTATACCACACCACGCATATATTACATATATATGTATATATACATACACACAAACACAAATATAATATACAACAAACTCACATATATGTATGTGTCTGTGGGTGCGCCATGCATATGTCTGTGTGGGAGTATGGGTGTGTGTATGTGTGTAAGAATATGTACTCACTAAAGATTCATCCTGATTCATTGTATACCACTGCTCCTTGGATTCCCATCACATTATCGATTCGTACAAATTTGAATGTTTAACACCGAATGTTTTAATACAGGTACATTTATGTATTATACGGTTTCATGATTTGTATATTTGTACTTGAATATGCCTATGATGCGAAATGTTTTAATTTGATAAAGCGACCTGACCTCTGAAATTTGTCTTCCATTCTTGCCTGTATACATATTATATATATATATATATATATATATATATATATATAGTTGCAAAAAGGTTAGAGATCTATACAAAACAAATGTTTATGTATATAAGATGGAGGTGGAAATAGCACAGAAGTAAATCTGAGACATTTCAATCTAAGAAGGAGTTTAATAAAAATGATTTCAAAAATTATATGAAGAAAATATTACTAATTTCGACGATGAATCTCACGTAATAAAATATCAATAAGAATTTATAAAAAATTGAAGTAAAAGCGGTTTGCCTTCTGTTTGGGGGTAAAAAACATGCCCACAACCAACGAGACCTCTTGGTCCACAGCTTCACCAATCCCGGTGAATATAAAATATTGATGATCTATTTAGGGTATTCCTCACTACCTTGGGAGGTACAACAAATTACGGTGAAATGAACTACGGTGAATTACAGTGAACTACAATACTAAACCGAAAAGACATCTTGGGTTGTCTCTCATACTTGTCGAATTGATTTTAAAAAATCGTTATCACTGAATCTATGTTGAATATAAATGGATATTATTTTACATGATTCTGCATCAGCTTGTTTCCTAAATCAGAGCAAAGACCGTTTAGTGATTCGTTGAAATTTTTACCTGTCGGAATTATTTTATTTTATTCCTAATTTTTAGACACACCCACATTCAAATATACTTAATGTAGGACACAGGAATGATAACGGGCGCAGGAATCACGGAATCGAACTAAATGCGTTACAATATTCAGTTTTCTTTGATTTAATTCAAAGACTAAAAAGTGTTGATGTAAAAACGCCTAACACAAAAGAAAAATAAAATCTTTAATCATATTTTATGAAAATAATTTAACTAGCTGTGAGGAATGAGTATGTTCAGCAACTCAATCATGCGTAAATCGATTTCGCCTGTCATTTCTTCAGGTGTGAAGAAAATAAGTACCTAGTTGATTTACACATTAAAGAGTAAATTGAAACAAGTGACTGACTGTTTAATGTTGCAGTTCAGTGGGTTTTGAGTTCAGTCTCTGTTGTCCCTGACACCTTGAAGACATTAGCATCATGTCGAAATCAAGTACTACTTTCATTTGGTTAATGTTATGGATACAGGAATAAATTGCAGATCTGGAAGCCAAAATTTGTCTTCGGCAGAATGAATACTAAGAAAATGAATACTTTTATAAAATTGAATATCACTTCTTGCAATAACTATCTCGTTTGGTGAAGATAATGTCTCTAAAATAGTTTTGAGATCCACATAACTACTTGGATGTTGAACACCCTGGGTATAACACACACGCACCCCACCCCCCACACACGCAGAAACACATGTAAACACACACATAAGTGCATGCATATGTACACACACATATATACATGTACACGTACAGATGCACTCGCACACACATATATATGTGTGTGTGTGTGTAGGTGATTGTGTATGTATGTATGTATGGATGTGTAAGTGTGTGTATATATGTATGTATGTGTGTGTGTGTGTGTGCATAAGAACGTTAAAGACATGCTAGGCAGAACAGACGAATATTTAGCCTTCATCAGTTATCTCGCTATGGGTTCTAGCAGTTTCGAAGTTTAGTGGCATTAAGAAACCTCTGGATACTACTGTCAAAGCACTTTGTTGAAGTAAAAACTTGGCGACTGGATGTTGGAAACAAGGAAATGGAAAGGTTGTACGGTTAATACTTGTGACTAATACAGAAAAGAAGAACACATATGTCTATCTAAAATGAAATTAAATGAAATAAAACGTTTTTCGACAAAAGAGAAAGCAAAACTGTAAATTGTGACGAAAATGAAAGGACACAAAACAAATATAATAATGCAACAAGTAGGACACAGAAGGGAAAAGAACCAGGAATGTTGTGTGTGTGTGTGTGCGAGTTTGTATAGATATTATAGAGTGTTCAATGTGTGACTAGGTTAAGTGGCACAGATTACATTCTGTAAAATGAAAATAAAAGAGGAAAATTCTTGCTTAACGTGTATCTATCGTTTAAATTTACTGAAAATAACTGAAGACAGACAGTACATGTTTAAGAAAAACGTTTAATTATATATACATGAATATATGCAAATATGCTGACACCATTGTATATTAATATCTTTTATCCTTTACTTGTTTCAGTTATTAGACTGCAGCCATGCTGGGGCACCGCCTTGGATTTTTTAGTCGAATGAATAGTCCCCAGTATTTATGTTTTAAAGCCTGGTACTTATTCCATCGGTCTCTTTTTGCCGAACCGCTAAGTTAAGGGGATGCAAACACACCAACACCGGTTGTCAAGAGGCGGTGGTACAAACACAGACGGAGAATCAAACACATACATACATACATACATACATGCCTTGTTGAGGACTTTTGATTAGTAGATGGAGACCATAGAGCATTTGAAAGCTTGAGTACTGGATTGGTCTGGGTTAGCCTAAAATCCTCAAAAATTCAAAGGAGGGTATGAGGTAGAATATATACTCATCCACATGGCACAAAATGGAATTTTCCTGACAGTACCGGTAATGTAGATCGAAATTTATGACACATCGGGATAAATTAAGTTCCAGAACACAACAGAAATACAATGACGTATTATGGTTAGTCTGTGACCATCTTGTAAGTGCTCTCTTCCCAGAGGAAAGGTGATGTAGAGAATAACATCAACTTTTGCACAGATCTTTACAATTTCCTTCTTGAAAATTTTCCTCGAGTTCACAATCAACATGTAGCTGGACCCTGGATAAGCATTGCCCCGACGTTACATAAAATCCTAGGTCACTTCTGGGAACTGACTGAGTTAAACAATTGTGAAGGACTCGGGAAGACAGATGAAAGTGGAATGGAAGGTTGCAATAGAGTTTTAAGGTGATACTTATCGAGCCTCCAGTTACATGTTGAATTTGGACTCGAGGAAAATGTTCAAGAAGGAAAATGTAAAGATCTCTGCAAAAGTTCTTGTCGTTCTCTACATCACCTTTCTTCTTGGAGAAAAAGAATTAATTTATCACGGGTAACTTCTCAAGTGAAAAATCTTGCTGATACTCTGAGGAGGACGTGGACTGCTTCTGATCCATTGGTTCTTGATAAGAAAGTGAAGGCGCTACAATTTTGCAGGCAATGTAATGTTTATGTACACTCAGTTCGTTACCATGAGAAAAAATACAGCTAGTACTGCCGTAACATCTGATGATTACTTGTTTAACGAAATTATGCTATAATGTATCAAAGCAAGTTATCATTATGGTAAATCGTGCTTATTCTTCATTTTAATCTAAATTATACTCATTTGAAGATTTACGGAGATTTGGGCCCAGACCGAGCTTCAAATGAGTCCACAAATTTTCATAATTGTCTGATCAATATGCTTCCAATGAGCCCTTAACCACATTCCAATCGTCATTTAATTCAAATTATGTCACTTTTTGTGTTTTGGTCCCGAAATATGCAAATATGAAAATCTGACCCCAGATCACCGATCTAAAAAAAAAAAAAAAAAAATCACCAGTTCCGTAAATTTCCAAACTTGTGTTATAAATACGTTTACAACGAGGTCTCAACTATCTTCCAATCTTCTTTTTCATTCAACCGATGCCCTGTTTTGTATTTTAGCCTAAAATGCTCAAATATGGAAATTCGGTTTCTAGACCGAATTTCTAAAATAGCTTTATCGATACGTTTCCAATGAACCCTCACCTACATTCCAAGTGTCACTTAACTAAGGTTATGCCAAATTTTGCCCCAAATCCCTAGACTTTTGAGAAATTTTTGTTTTTCATAAAATTCCAGAATTTCTTTGCTAATACGCTTTCAACGAGTACTCACTCGCTATCGGGATATTTTCCTGCCAAGCTATGACCAAACGTCAATGAAATCATCTTCTCAGCCCAATGCATTCTGGAGGTAAGGTGAAGAGCCGAATACTATTGCCACACATATGGCCTATTGACTGGCCATAGTCTTCAGCAGCTTCACGTAGCCGTCTGTATTGAGGGTAGGGCCTTGTTAAAAGATGTGGAGATGTATTTCGGCGTGAATTCCTAGTCTCTCCTTGTTGGCCACAGCGACGATGTCTCCATTGCAGCTGTCCGTGTTACATCTTACAACCTTTATAGTGTTCACAGAGCACTGAGTTGCAGTTATGACGTCGGCAATTTAACGCCTGGCGCGAATCGTCATGATGCAGCTAACTGTATTTCAATATTCAGATGGCTTCCAGTCTTCCATGTCAGCTAATCTTTTCTCAACTATAAATTTAAACTTCACGCTCTTCAACGTCTATAATGTTCACCAATACATCAAGCTGTTCCTGGAAAAGAAGGAAACATAACAAATTGTCAAATATAGTCCGAACGTCTTGTACATCCGAATCTTTACCCTATGAAAGGAACCGGCCATATTGCAGCGATTGGACTTCAGATTTTTCTAGTTTCCTAGGTAGTTGTGTTAACGAAAACTACAGGTCACGTGCGCTCGTTTGCCATTATAAGTATTTCTATGTCCGTGCACACTATTGCTGGGTAGTCATTGCAGCTAAATTGCATTCTTCTGTCTCTTTGTCTGAGATTCATGTATACCTCACCAGTATAGTCTGATGAGTAGCGAGGTGTCTCTGTAATTGTCAAAGACCCGGCCACGTACTTTGTTGTACTAGATTATGCGTTACCAATAGCATTCACACACAAAAATCAGATATACTTACATTCATATACACATATCGAAGTGTGTGCATATTATACACTCACTCTCACACATTCGTATACAGAAATATGGTACTTGTAGGCTATGTGTGCGGTATATATCTCATTCTGCTCTATATTACCTCTCGTAGTTTTACTTCCAAATATACTCATTATCAAAATGTGTCAATAGAAAACAATAAATTTTCACAAGACACTTATATATACATGCATGAATGCACAAATGCACACACACGCACACATGCACACAAATATACACATATACATATGCATATAAATCATTTATAAATGGTGTGGTCGAAGTAGATAAAACTATAAGTTTGGATAGAAGGCTGCTCTTGGGACTCGAACCCACATCTTCTAGAAACGTGACGCAAACAATATACATGTATGAGAATACAGACACACACATACTTAGACCCATATACACAATCGCACGCGCATATGGAAGCACAGCTATCACTACACCCGTTGTCGCTATCTTTTGTATCTAATGGTGTTGATAGACTGCATGGCGTATGACTTAATATAGATTCCTCGATTATTTCATTCTTGCTACAGACATATTGTTGGAGATTTGATTAAATGTTTTACAGCTTTGTTTCATTAGACACTTAATTAGTAACATAAGCTCGCGTTAATAAAAGGCACCAGAAGGCACTTATTATTTGCTCTCGATTCTGAAAAGAAATTCATCAGCACAAATCGCTGTTGATAGTAAAATGACTATCACTAATAATTTATTTCATCTATGTCTGAAAGAGCGATTAAAATGTCCTTCTAACAGACGAAAATATTCTAATCTAATTTAATAGAATTTATGGACTTTACTTACGTATTTTCAGTCATCTCCTTCTTGTGGGATGACAAATTCTTGAATTCTGCTTAGAGATTGTCATTGGGAGAGGGAGGCTACAAATAATGCAAGATGGTTGGCATTTTATGGTGCACTAATCCTCAGGGAGGTGGCAATTCTCAACTATTTGTTGTGCATTTGGATATTTTATATTGGTTTCAAATTTTGACACCAAGCCATCAAGTTCGGAGTATGGGGTAAGTCGATTACATCGACCTCAGTATCCAATTGGTACCTATTTCATCGAGTGCGAAAGAATTAACGGCAAAGCCGGCCCCAGCAGCATTTGAACTCAGAACGTAAAGACGCACGAAATGCTGCTAAGCATTTTGCCTGGTGAACTAAAAATTCTGCCAGCTCGCCGTCTTTGTATATTTTATATTGTAAAACATTTTAGAGCTATTATTATGCTGTACAACGTTTTTCATAACCTAATGTCTTATTAAATATATTGAGTCTAAAGAAAGAAAAGAAGCCCCTCACCTAGATTAACCTAAGGCGTTCAATAAGTATATGCACGCGAAATGTTCTGACATGTCATTATTAAATAGAGAATATTCATATCCTAGAAATAAGATTATGCGACATCAGTGTTCTTGGTGTACTGGGGACGTATTGGATTGAGGTTGGACACTTCAACACGCATAGTGTACGCTAGTTGTCTACTCTAGAGGAAACCTGCACAGAATCGGTGCGGGAGTTCTCCGTATTAAGAACATCCCCCAAAATTTGATTTTCTACAGGGCAGTCATTGCTCAGCTACTCTATATGCGTTTAAAACCCTTACCTTTCAACCTGTTTTAAATCCCTGTCTATGTGTCTACAACGGATGCAGATGGGGAGGAGATACAGGCCTTTTATTGCAATGTGCAAGACATTCTCTTGCTACCCAAGGCAAGCCCTGTGCTGGTTATTAAGGACCTTAACACTAATGAGGATAAGAACCCCTTGGGCAGTGAGGCATGTAGGTGTTAGGACCTAGGACCTCTGAACTGCTCTGGGTAGCGACTTCTCATCACTTCTAATGACGACAACAGTCTCTATGTTGCCTTTCAACAGCCAAAATGGAGAGGCTGAAATTGGAAATTTCTTAATAAGAAGCACACTGACCAGATCAATCACATTCTGATGAAGTGACATTATACAGTGGTTGGTAATCGGATGTTCAAGTGGCGCGTAAGCCAACGGAATGATTTAACATCAGGAAAGAATTTTGGCAACTGTGTCTTGTTTCGCCTCTCTGTTTTAACTCTACGCTTAGAAGGTGATGCAGAAGTTGGTGACTGATCTCGGTTAGATTCGTGTATGCAGCAGTGTCCTGGCTTTAAGGGTACCGCGAAAGGTATGGCTGGAGGCCCAACCTTCCGAGAAAAACAGAAGGACAGCTGCAATAAGTGTGAATTTGAGAGGGAAATATGTTGAATAAAATTATAATTAACTGATCCTTCTGTATTTTTTTTTTACCAAAAGCCAGGAACTTTTCAGCCTCCTCTTGCAAATAACCTTCGTTATGCTGATACCATTATGCTTGTTAAACTCCAAATATTGACTCACAAACTTAGTGAAGTCTCCAGTGAGTTTCAGTTAGAGATTAAAACCCAAAAGAGTAAGATCATGGCAGTTATCAGAGACTCAGAGCAGTTGATTATACGATCAGAGGGTCAAGATAACACAAGTTGACAACATCAAGTACGTGTGGTCCATTCTTGCCATACAGCGAACTACATTCAGGTAATCAGAGAAAAGCGTGGTGAAAAGATCAGCTTTGAGGTCACTTAAGTACAAAATGGAAAGACTATACCCTCAGCAAAAGCATCAAGTGAAATCTCTAAAAGCTTGGTCTGAAAGTAGCATCATATGTGGATGAAGCATGGAGCTTAAGGGTAGTTGACACCAAGTTTCCGAGGCCGTTCGAGGATCATTTGGGTGACTCGTAGGGTGAATGGTTCAGTCGTGGAGGAGCTGGGAGCCGAACGTAAGTTTGTGACGATGGTTAGGCGGCGAATACAGCAATATTTTGATCTCATTAGCAGGGCCAATAATCTCCACGAATTACAAATAGCTACAGTAGCAACAACAATAAAATTCAAGCACACAAAAACCGCCCCTTAATGTCTCTATTTGAGCTGATGAAGTGCACAGCACAAAATGACACCCACCTTACTACGAAGGAGGAGGATTTCCTCTCGAAAGAAGATAAGATTTGTTTTCTCACTGTGGTAGCAATTGCGAGACAGGTAATTTGGAGAACGAGGATGAAAGGGTTAAAGTCGGGCATTTTCATCTCTGGCTCTGCACTGGTGAATTATTACACCTTCCATCTTAAAAAGGAAAATAGAGCTAGAGAGGAAATGCCTGACGGCGAAAACGTTTGAGAGTCGATGGAAGAATGTAGCACGAATGTTGCGAGTGGATGTAACCACATGAACGCGACACGGGCTTTATCTGAGGTATCAGTGGCGAAGCGGGGCTCGTGGGGTCCGTGCTGCACCCGTCTTTCCACTCCGTCCGTAATGTCTTCCGGTCTGTCTTATCATTCATTTTATTTATTTTGTGTTAACATTTTAAGTCATCTTTTTGTTTCTGTCATCCGTTTCTCTGACCCCAATCTGATGTATTGTCACCTCCGTGTTGGCCCCTTGTGGGCAATAAAGAAATAGTAAGTTCCAAAGCATCAGCAAATACATTTTTGCTTAGCATTGTGACGTCATTAGAATTTTATATGACATTAGGAAAGCAATGCCATATGTATGTATGTATGTATGTATGTATGTATGTATGTATGTATCTCTCTATCTACTACCTACCTCCCTCCTTCCCTCCCTACGTACGTACGTACGTACCTACCTATCTACCTACCTATCTATCTATCTATCTATCTATCTATCTATCTATCTATCTATCTATCTATCTATCTATCTATTTATCTATCTATCTATCTATCTGCATGTCTGTTTGTCTGTCCTGTGTCTGTGTGTCTGTGCATACACATATATCTTTCGTAATAATCGAGGCTGATAAGAAACATCATACAATGTTAACATCTTTCATTATATTCCACGTGTATTTATGTTGGAAATATATTCTGTAGGTCAACACGAGGAAGAGTAATGTGAAATATAAAAGTCAATAGAAGTTTGAAATATGTATAGTGTTGTACACATTGTCGCCGTTTCCATTGTGTATATGCAACTTGATTTAGCCCCAGTACAGCGCTTCAAATTGCTGAAGTTAAGATAAACATTACAGTAATTTATAACTTCGACGCAGTGTTTTCAGTTTTGGGCATTCAGTTTAGATAAAAATTGACGTCGAGATTTCTTAATTCATGTAAAGCTTCTAAAACGTAGATTGAAGTGTTCAGAAAATATACTTAACACTTCTCAAATATGATTCAATTGTTTGAGATTGGCGAGATACTAAGAAACAAACAAAAGCGGTTATCCATTATTATAATGTTAAAAGTTATTTATAAGGATGTGACCCACTGCAAAGGGTTAAGATATTTTCTGTATCAATTTAATATTTAACCTTTGTCAGAAAATGATTTGCATGCTGATATGCATCGGTATTTCTCAATGTCTTGAATACAACGAGTTTATATTTAAGAAGAGTAAATGGCTTTCAGTATAAAGGAAGTTATCTACGAAGTCAAAAGTTCAACAATAATATTAACATGCACCTTTTGAATGGCGAATAAATCCTTTTCATTCTCAACATCAGCATTGATTCATATAAGTTATGAAGAAAGATCTTTCGAACAATAACCAGAATTATCTTGCAGACACCTGGTAGAAGAATACTTGAGGCCATTAATTAAAGTCACTTCTCAAGAGGCACGAAATATATATTTGTATGTGCACTAAAATAGCTGAAGTCATCAACAGGTCAAGAATATTGGATAATTGTACGAGAGTTTATTGTAACAGCTGACAGGCTTCTTTCTAATCCTCTCTACCATTCTAAGTAGTGTACAATAAGGAGCTTATCCATATATTATGCTCAAATATATAATGTACTGAAAGACTTTCCCATTATAGGAAAATATCAATTGATGTCCAAATCAATAGACATTGGTCTAACTATACCGATTCTAATTTTGTTTCATTCAGATCTCCTAAAAAGTCAGATATATTAAAATGTCAGCTAAACCGTGTCAAGTTAGATTAACATTTTTGTTTAGATTGTATTATTGTATAAAAGAAAAACGTTAGACTTTGCCAGATAAATTCACTTTACTATTTACTCCCGATGTTCTTACAAATCTTTTAATGCTACTGTTTACTTTGATGTATGGAGTTTCTTAGAGACAATATATTATATTTTTCTCTTCAAACAAGTGGCAAATATTTATCTAGTTATGAAAAGAATAATCTTTATCAATTTCAGTCTTTGCAGAAAGAAATGAAGTTTTAAAGAATAAGTTTGTCGGAAACTTTCTGAAGCTAACATCACCAGCAATACTATTAAAACTGTGATAGCTGTACAATAGAATATATAATCTATATACAACTAGTATATATATATATAGTAATTTATTCTAGTGAATAGTTTACACATACCACTCTGAGGTCAATATAATTAAGTCTAAGAAAATGACTCCATTATGTTTCTGCATACATCTTATCATCTTTCGGATAATAGCAAATGCAAAGAAAGATGTTGAGTTGCAATCAAACACAGGTAGATCGAAGAACAGTTAATGAAAAGCAACATTTAAAATATTCTATCACACTAACATAAAGAAACAGCAGTAAGTTGCAATGTATGTATGTAATGTATGTATGTATGTTTCAAAAGAGCACAAGTATAGCTATAAAACTAACGAACTAGTTCATCAATATCATGGTTCCGGATCCAATCAAACTGGAAATTAGATCGATACGGCTGATTAAAACCCATGATGACAGTGCTCCAGAAGAAACGCAGTCCAATTACTGAAACAAATAAAATCATTATATATATATATATATATATATATATATAT
>NC_068989.1:60135855-60137567 GCF_001194135.2 Octopus bimaculoides
ATATATATATATATATATATAAAGCAAAATAGCTTGTTATAAAATCTCAAGAAGAGATAGAGTAATAACGTATAGTAAACAATAAAGCGAGTAGCCACATCAAAGTGGCAGTTGACTGTTACTACTGGTTTAACCCCAGGTGGATTATCCGTCAGCTGGTTTTCGGTGCAAGCTCTGCACCCTTTATATGCAATATAAAGCTAGCAAGGGGAGAGAACCCCTACTACCCTCCAGCAGCTAACAGGATCGCGGGATTGGCCCAGTTTCGAGCGATTTGTCTCACATCAGGTGCGTGCACCTGCGCAGTGGAGTGATAGCTAAGATCCGCCTCTGCCAGCGATATATTGTAAACAAAGTGACCATGGGTCACTGATTTGCAACGAGCATAATAGAATATATGTATGTATGTATGTATGTATGTATGTATAGATTTAGATATGAATGTATATTCAGTCACCCAATCAAATTTAATTGCTTTTTTGTTGAATTGTATTATATCATATCATATTATGTGTACCGTCACAATTTTTAGTATGATCACAACTGTCCGATGAATAGAAACGAGAAACTCTGGCAGAATCTGGTAGAAGGCGGCGAGCTGGCAGAGTCGTTAGCACGCTGGCCGAAATGCTTTGCGGTATTTCGCTCGTCGTTACGTTCTGAGTTCAAATTCCGCTGAGGTCGACTTTGCCTTTCATCCTTTCGGGGTCGATTAAACAAGTACCGGTTACGCACTGGGGTCGATGTAATCGACTTAATCCCTTTGTCTGTCTGTGTTTGTCCCCTCTATGTTTAGCCCCTTGTGGGCAATAAAGAAATAAGAAACGAGAAACTCTGACTAACAGTTTGTGAAGATATTTTCAGCTTTAATAAAAGCATACTCGTTATTCAAGTACTAATTTTTTCCATTTTTTTTTGCATTTATGTGCTTACTCCTATGTATGTATGCTTGTATGCATGTATGTATACACATATATTTATGATAGGAAACTGACTGATAAAAGGAAAGAGAGGGTAAGAGGAAAGAAAGAGAGAGGGGGAAGGAGAGGGATTCATAACATGTATCCTTTTAATGTTGAGTTTTGCTAAGCGTCGGTTAGTTTTTCCGTCTGCTGGCAGATCAAACTAAGAGCTCCCAAAGACAACGTTTTATTAAACTTTTCAAGTGCTTTAAATCCATTATGAAGGAATTATGGAATTATCAAACATTAAACATCATACGGAAAATATTAAATGCTTCCAGAAAACTAGAAATATTGATGTTTGGTTAGTGAGTATCAGGAAGGTTTATAGCTATTTAGTCGGTACGTAGTTGGAGCATGAAGGAAAGCTGTTGCCATCGGCATTCAACGAGTGTTTACATATTGTTGCTTATGTGCCGAGAGAGTGAGATTAATGTTTTTTGATGTTTACAAGCTTTTTTTTTTAGCAGCTCCAATGAAATCGAAATATGAGGATCAAAAATTTAGAAAATCGCAGCATTAGATACATATCACAGTATATGAGTGTGACTTGAAAATCTTTTTCTCCACTAATATAAATACATATGTTTCTATTTATATGTAAGCATCATTAAATTCATACCTTTCATATACGTATGTATGTAAGAATGTATCTATATATGCATGTATATATATGAGTGTTATATATGCGTGTTTATATATATATGGCTATATATACATGTATATATATATATATATATATATATATAT
>NC_068989.1:60137659-60139756 GCF_001194135.2 Octopus bimaculoides
TTCATCAACTTGCAGACATTGTATCGTGTCAATTTTAGTTGTTTATTTGTTTACTAAAAGGACAACAATAACAATATACAAACACATGTGACATATTATGTCATATCAGTAATTATAAAAATGACAACCCCTAACTTTCTTGCATATATATATATATATATATATATATATATATATATAAATGAGATGACAAAGGTAAACGGTTATGCTATGAATCTCATTAGCTTACAGCTGTTTCTGTTATAAGATACAATGGATTCATAGATGAGTGCCTAAATAACATCCTTTAATTAATCGGAGCTACGTCTAACGAAGTGGTGCAATTTACACCCCACCATACACAATCATATAAATGGTGGTGGATCTCTGTCATCTAGCGGTTAGTATTCAGTTGAATTATCTGCTCCCGAATTAACTTGCACATAGTCGAGCATTCCACTGACACGTGTACACTCAAAGTAATTCTGTACCATCGTGACGATGTGTGTGACAAGCCTAAATCTATCCGACTAGCTTTCTATATTGTTAATGTCTACCCAAATTCATTTAAAATTCATGGGTCGTAGAAAGTGATGTTTGCCCAAACCAAGATGCAACACATTAAAATCGAATCCAGGACCTCATGGTCGTAATCATTCGCCCACTCTGCGCCATATGTATGTATGTATGTATGTATGTATGTATGTATGTATGTATGTATGTATGTATGTATGTATGTACGTACGTATGTATTTATGTATGTATGTCATTGTTCAGTTTCATTTCAAGATTTCTTGCAAATAGAGAAAGAGCCAGTTTCTAATCTAGATTCAAGGCTCCTTCATTGGAATTTCAACATCAACAACAAAATACTTTTGTATGTATGTATGTATGTATGTATGTATGTATGTATCTGTGCAGATTTGTATGTTTTGCTTTATGCATGTATTCCCATGCATATAGTTGCATAGCTAGACATGCTTATATATATTTAAATGATAAACTTCTGGTAAGTTCCCGTGATGGATTAGTTAAGTAGTCTTCGAATTAGCTTTTTCCTTTCTGGTTTTGAGAAGCCTAATTTCTCAAAACTGCTGTGTGTGTATGTATGTATACACACACGCACCCCTACACGTACACATACATACACATGCACACATAAATTATCTCAGTGAAATCATTCATGAATTAGATTAATCAGGTAGGTGGTAATGTACTAAATGATGTAGGGAAAAAATTCTCAAAAATGGAAATTTGTCTCTTTTAGTTGGAGAATGAAGCAGAAATCTAGCAGTAATTGTTAAAGACTCTTAAAGATAAGATATTTTAGTTGGGTTATTCTTTACTGGAATATTTTACGTGACCCGTGACCAAAAAGAAACTTTCAAACATGCCGTCTACTGAAATCTAGCTTTTGTTGTTATGTCTTCATATGTACCTTTGATGCAAACGCCTTATTATCATTATCTTCAGTTTTAATAATTTAGTAATACAGAAATCAATGTTTTGGAGAGTACTTGAATCACCATAAACATTTTCACGAACATATATACATATATACACTTAGAGGAATGCGTTCATAAAACAAATGCACAAAGGAGAAAAATATGTACCTCCAACATTTCCTAAATGTATGCTCTTGGACTACAGGAACTATTTCTGTTAGCTCACTTTTGTAAATATTCAAACAACACCATATAATTGTTCGTAATCTCTTTTACCCATTATTAGGTAGACAATGACTACCACCAACGTGAAATATTTCAATTTATATCACCGATTCAATGAAATATTTTCTCCTTAGTTCACTGCTTAGGATTATGCAAATTACTTTTATACAATCTCATCTATCAATTTTATTGATGTTTTCAAAACAAGCTGTGTCCCAAGGGAATGAAATGGGTGTTACGAACAATTACGCCAGCACGGAAAGTGTAACATTTCGCACTAAGATCCTTCAATAAAGTAGTAAGGTAATCATAATGGCTTGCAGAACGATTTAAATAAATTAAGAAAGATGCATTATTTGATAATGTAAACTAGGGTACTTCATGTTTGAGAGAGAGAGAGAGAGAGAGAGAGAGAGAGAGAGAGAGAGAGAGAGAGAGAGAGAGAGAG
>NC_068989.1:60139766-60142886 GCF_001194135.2 Octopus bimaculoides
GTAGCTGGAATGACCAGGGAGTGAACTATAACAAAACAGAAACAACATAAAAAAAGCATCAACAACAACAACAGCTTTTAATACAATGCTAGTAAATAGAAAGATAATTACTGATATATGTTGAAATATAGTAAACAATGACGAATTGTAAACAAAAAAAAATCTTCGAAAGGTAAGTGCTGTGAGGAGTGATAAATTCTCATGTTTTCGAGAGAAGAATTCTCTCCTGAAAAAGCGAAAAGAAAAGAAAAAAAAGAAACAAAAAAAAAGAATAAAAACAACCAACAGCGAAACCTGAAAACATGTCTTTTATTGGTATTTGACATTTGCTATAGACATGCTTTTTTATGGCTCTTTGATGTAAGCTCCACGTTATTCTTTTCGGTTTCGAGTATTTTAATAATACAGAAATCAAACTGTTGTTGACTATATATGCCACCACAGACATTTCCATAAACACACACGCACACACACATGCACGAACACACACACACACACACACACACACATACATGTTTAATCAGAGAAATATACACGCATATAATCAGTAGTTTATACGTATATTAAAGTAGATGGCAAAACATCCCACCCTTCGCACATGCCCATACATACATACATACATACATACATACATACATACCTATCTTCCACTACATATACATATATATGCACACTTACAGAAAATATATTGAGACACAAATAAAAGATTGATTAGATTTAACACTATTTAACTATCAACGTTAGCATACGATATTAAAAATTTATATTGACATGTCATACAGTGGTGATGATAATGGTTTTAGATTTTGGTACAATACCAGTCATTTTAGAGCTGGGAGGTGAGTCGATTACATCAACCCCCAGTTCTTAACTGGTACTTATTTTATCGAACCCGGAAAATGAAAGGCAAATAAGATCGCGGCAGGATTTGATCCGAGAAGATAAAGATTTGGAAGAAATACCGCCAATAATTTTTTTCGGACGCTCTAACGATTCTGTCAGCTCACCGACTTAATTGTTTCTTATAGGCACAAGGTCAGCAATTTTGAGAGGGATGGTGTTAGTCGATTACATCGATTTAAGGACTTCACTGGTATTTTACTTTATCGACTCTGGAGGAATCAAAGACAAAGTTGAAATTGGCAGGAATTGAGTTCAGCACGTAAAGAGCCAGTAGAAACACCACAAGGCATTTTTCTGCGACACTCTAACGATTCTTTCATCTCGCCGCCCTAGATAATAATTATAGAAGTCTCTACAATTTTCAGGAGGTTGACTGGAATTAAGACAGTACATGTAGTTAACATTATTTTCAAATTTCGGTACAGGGCCAGCAGTTTTGGAGGGGAAGATTAAGTCGATTATATCTACTACTTAACTGGTAATTATTTTACCGACCCTGAAATGATGAAAGGCAAATTCGACTTCGGGGGAATTTGAATTCGAAACATAAAGCTGGAAGAAATACCTATTTCTTTACTACCCACAAGGGGCTAAACACAGAGGGGACAAACAAGGACAGACAAAGGTATTAAGTCGATTACATCGACTCCAGTGCGTAACTGGTACTTATTTAATCGACCCCGAAAGGATGAAAGGCAAAATCGACCTCGGCGGAATTTGAACTCAGAACGTAACGGCAGACGAAATACCGCTAAGCATTTCGTCTGGCGTGCTAACGTTTCTGCCAGCTCGCCGCCTTACGTGTAGTTAATACTGGTTTCAAAATTTGGCACAAGACCAGCAATTTTGGGGGGAGCGGTTGCGTCGATTACATCGGCCTCGTTGATCAACTGGTACTAATTTGATCGACCCCGAAAGGATGAAAGGCAAAACCGACCTCGGCGGGATTTGAACTCAGAAAGTAAAAGCGGAATAAATGCTGCTAATCATTTTGTCCAACTCTCTAACGATATTACTACTCGCTGTCTTGAAATATGAAATAATAATAAACAATATGGAAAAATAGAGAAAATGGAACGCTCACAAGTCTACAAGGCAAACAACTAGTGAATCAGAGTGCAATTCTAAGTCAGAATGATAACAGGACATTGAAAGAACATTATGAATATTTTTCAGAAAATGAAGTCAACAATGCATTACCGTAAATTAAAATGTTTATCATTATAAAACAAGATTCCCAAATGAAATGCGACAAGTAGAAACCTATAAAATTGCCATCCAATAACAGATTCTCAGAAGAGAACTATATTTCTAACAAAGGAAGATATGCGCACCATGCGGTAATAGTACAATATAAAAGCAGGACAAAAAAGCTAACCATCTTCAGAGAAATAAATTCAGAATAAAGAAAGAAATTAACGATATACTCTCAAAGTATAAAACTCGAGGGGAAAAAGATAATGCCATACACCTGAATGCTAAGGAATCGCAAGACATCACTGCAAAGTACACATACCATCCTACATCTAATGCGGTAACATAATAGAAGAAAAACAGAAGATGCACAACTTAGACAAAACAGGAATAAAATCAAGCGACAACAGGAAATATGCCGTGGAAAAAAGTAATAATAACCCTTTCAATTATAGACCGCGAAACTTTTGGTGGGTGATCTAATCGATTACATCAAACTTGGTACTCAAATGTACCTATTTCAATGGCGCCGAAACACAAGGTCTACGTCGGTGAAATTTGAACTCGGAACGTAAAGACGGACGAAGTGTCGCCTGGAATTCTGCCACCTCGCTACCTTACATGCATTTAATATCGGAAATTTATAACATGGTATAAAAATTTAAGAGAGAAAAGTAATTCGCAATTCAACAGAAGAATTATTTGCCAGGAATTTACTGTTGCTGAAACATTTCGATTTGAACTGATGAATTTAATAGCGTTTTATTACACGTGTTGGTTCACAAGTAAAAGTTTGTTTTTTTAATCTGAACGCCAGCCCTGAATTATATCCACAATCAAGATAGTTATGTTTGTGTTAATATATTTAATGCAGGGACATGAAAGAAAAGTGAGGAAAATTAATGCGATTTTATCATGTTTCTGTTTTATTATGACTTCAACAGCGAAACACAAACTTTATCGTGATATGCTGTAGTATGGATGAAATCACTAATAATATATATATATATATATATATATATA
>NC_068989.1:60142931-60145309 GCF_001194135.2 Octopus bimaculoides
AAAAAAAAAAAAAAAATAATAATAATAATAAATAAATAAATAGAAAATTAGTTTATTGTACATATAATTAATGCAGGCAGCATCACAAAGTCAACTCGAAAGTATTATGCTCTGAAATTAGTCACAGACTAATTTTATTTTAAGACCAAAACATGTCCAGAGTTAGCCACTGGCTAATATTATTTACACTAAGGATTTATAGTCAAGCTTCTAATGCTCTGTACGTTACGTGTTATCATGCGACTAGAGTTTCAGAATAATGTATTCTATGAACATAATAAAGATATATAGCACATTTTATCTGTAAATAGGTACTGTATGTGAGCAAATTTATCAATGCGTACTCTGTAGAATCCAATAATGTTTGTCTAGCTTGCAATGTTGAACCCTGAATCGTGGAAATATAACCTCTGTATCTGAAATAGTTTTTACCCGACATGTTAGTCCAGAATAGTTATGAAGATGCTTATGTGCATCTTAGATAGGTCACTCTTTCTGTTTTTAATTAAGCTTGATGTCTCTGTATTTCAAGTAATTTGTGTTAGAGGACTAAAATGAAAGGCGTTTATTTTCTCTGGGAATCGAAGTTGTAGATTACTGTCTGTGTTAGAGCTCTCGTCATATATATATATATATATATATATATATATATATATATATATATATATATATATATATATATACACTCTCTTGTTTAACTGTGAATTAGCTTAAGTTTTGACTGTGAATATCATGGGTAATAATATCTGCACGAAAGAAATACAAACTGAAATTTGATGAGAATTGAAGTCGGAGCGTTGAAGCCGCTAATTATATACCCTTAGCCCAAGATTCTAGTACAGTTCTCAGTAACTCACCGAGATTTAATTTTCACTGAAACAGAATTTTATCCGGGTGTTCCTGTTCTTAAAATCTCCAGGTTTGAGGCTGATGTTCCCTCGTTCTGTATTCAACACCATCGTATTTTTAAAAAGGTGTCATTTGTAAATCGTAAAGTAACAACATTTGTTGAAATCATTGAGAATAACGATTGTCCATGCTAGAGGAACCTGGTTTTCCCTATGTTGTTGTTTTACACACATTACACAGAATGTTCTGAGCTGACGTAAATCAGCATTCCGGTTTCCACTAATGTTTTGGTAAAATTGTACGTCACAGAACATAGCTTCTCTCTCTTAACAAATTAAAGCAACATAGCATTTTGTGTCTAGTCTGAAGATACAATTCACTTTTATTGATTAAGAAGTGACACAACTGTTGAAGTGGTTAGAGTGTCGTATCTAGCAACAGAAACGGCAACAGTTCACTTCTTGTCATTGGCACTAAAGAATGTCTTTGGCAAAACAAGTAGACTCTCAGTGGCTCAGTTTCCTAGATAACACCAGGAATAATTTCTATTATCATATTAGGTTTTACCGATGGGAGATGTTAGCATTTCTCATTAGTAAATGGTTTCCTGTCCTAAACATATATTTTCCTACTTCACAGCTTACTGGATATGGAAAAAATACATAAGCTTAAGTTAGAAATATATTTGGTTATCAATAACGAAATTATATTACTTGGACAGAAGTATCATTTTGTTGAATCGGCAGTCCGTATGCATAGAGCGTGCTAAAATTACATGATAGAAAGAGCTAACTTGTTTGCCCGTTTAGTGTCTTCAGAAACTGTCAAAAACACTTTAATCTAATATGATTGACATGTTAAATGTGTAATTTTGATGGCAATGTGACTGCAGCGAATCAGTTAGGAATGTAAACATAACTAAATAAACTAATATAATGTATTCGATTCACAGTTTTTATATTGTAATATTTACATAAAACACTAAAACATCGGTACATTATTATTATTATTATTATTATTATTATTATTATTATTATTATTATTATTATTATTATTATTATTATTATTATTTTCTTTTTATCACAGGTTTTGTTGGAGCTTCTGGAGTCTTGAATGCGTAGCGGGCTTACTACCTGCAGCCTATGGTACCGTGCTATTCGTTCTTTTCAGCTATCTGATACTTTCCTGATTATTCCGGCCGTGTCAAGGAGGCAAACCTTTTGCAACAGTTCTGCTGGGCACTCTTTTCTAATTTCCTTTATATTCCTCTTGATACCTTCTGGTACTGTTCCCAAGGACCCAACAATAATTGGTACTATCTTCACCTTCTTCATTTTCCATAGCCGGGCTATTTCGTACTTAAGAGGGTTGTATTTATATTATTATTATTATTATTATTATTATTATTGAGTGAGAGAGCAGTGCATGCCATCAAAGTGACACTGGGGTAAAATATACGAAGCCCAGTATACCCATCATGACTACCCGTCTGATAAAGGTACACAAGGCACATGCATCACAACCATATG
>NC_068989.1:60146894-60149838 GCF_001194135.2 Octopus bimaculoides
TGATTTATTGTTTCTTGTCGATCTCCACATATTCTACAGTTACTTGTTATTTATTATTATTATTATTATTATTATTATTATTATTATTATTATTATTATTATTATTATTATTATTATTATTATTATTGTTATTATTATTATTATCATCATTATTATTATTATCATTATTATTATTATTATTATTATTTAAGGATTGACATTACTCCTCCCGAAGGCGGTGAGCTGGCAGAATTGTTAGCACGCTGGACGAAATGCTTAGCAGTACTTCGCCCGTCGCTACGTTCTGAGTTCAAATACCGACGAGGTCGACTTCACCTTTCATCCTTTCGGGGTCGATAAATTAAGTACCAGTGAAACACTTGGGTCGATATAATCGACTAGTCCCCTTCCCCCCAAATTTCAGGCCTAGTGCCTATTATAGAAGGGATTATTATTATTATTATTATCATTATTATTATTATTATTATCTGTGGAGTACGTCGGACGTGTTTTCGAACGCTCTAAGTAAGCCCTCATTGCATTCATTGTTTACGCCTGTTTGATGCTGTTTTTCTTGTGGAGTTTGTGTTCCAATTTGTTACTGAAAACACCAGGAATCTGTTACTGGGTCATCTGCGGTTGTTTGGCCCCGTAAAGGGCAAATATTCGGCCCAGCAGAAAATTGTTCGAGAGGCGTTTAAAAACAACAATTTGAACAAGATGGCGGCGTCCACCTTAAAACAATTAGAAGGAAAACATTTCTTCTCCCCAGTCTTCTTGCAACTGAAGACTTCCTCTCCATCCTTTTCTTACCATAAATGATGCAGAAGAAGAAGAAACAAAAGATCAAAGCCTATCCCGTTAAGAGACTCAAGAGGGTGGCAATAGTAAGAGTGATTGCGGCAGTAGCAGCAGTGGCAGCACCGACAGCAGTAGTGGTGGTAGTGGAAGCATGAACAGCAACAGCATGAACAGTGAAGGCGAGAAGAATAGCAGCAGTAGCAGCGACAGTAGTAGCAGTAATGGTAGCATTGAACACCTGGACATTCACCACTCGGTGGCCACCTGTTGCAGCGAGGAATTCGTGCTCTCCCCTACGTATATGGGAATAAGGGCGATACAGATTACCATGCAGGGAGTGTCACCAGAACTTGATTTGTGGTAGGTACTCGCGTGTGTGGTAATCAATAAAAGTGATAATTTCCTGGAGATCAAGAGATCAAAACGGAGAACTGGACAGGAATCACACTGTAGGTTCTGCTCCATGTAAAGCCAAGCCAGCTGGAGAGGATTCCTGACCTGATCTCCCCGCCAAATAGAACTGAGATGAGAGGGATTTTGGAGGGCAGACGTCCGAGATGCCATGTCTATGGCATGACAAATTCTTTATGGACGTTCTGTCCACAAAACAAAAGCAAGAGGGGTGAGGAGAGTCCCATCGCCGATGTCAAGAGTCTATTTCGTTATACACTTCTTCATTTTAACCACTGTACACTATAACACATTTTCCAAGGGTGAGGGTGGGGAAATTGGAGTTTTCTGTGTGTTTATGTCAGGCTGGGTATGGATTGAGCTGGTGTCTGCAAGGAGTGAGTGGGTGAGAGCTGGATGGGTGTGGGATGGGGTGGGTCATCTTTACAACGTGTACCTTTTTTCCTTTTTCTTCTCTTTTTCCCAGCTGTTTCCCATTCGTTGTCCATCTCTTCTTCGACGCTGGTACCGGTTTTTATCTGTGGTGCCGCTTCATTCTCTTTTTTTCAACCCCCACTGGTAGTGGAACACCAGCTACATTCTCATTCTCTTGTTTCTCTTTAGCCTTCTCAACTGGTGGAGGACAATCCGCTCTAATGCGGCCTTTTAGGCCACATTTATAGCACTGCGGAATCCTCCCTTCCACTCTAACTTTCAATGTTGCCTCTCCGACTGTGATGGTCTCGACCATCTTTCCTATGTCTTCCTCTGCCACTTGTACTACCATATCAAGGTTTTGTCCTTGCCAGTTCCTATGCGGTGTTCTGGTAGCCTGTAGGACCACCACCTTCTTCTCCATGCCAAGCAGTATGGTAGCTACCAGCCAGGCTACATTCACTTCAGGGGGTATTTCCTCTTCCCTAACCCTGGAAGCACGTTTCCCAAGGAATACGGGTAGCAGAGCTACTTCATCAATTCTCAGCGGTGTTGCTGAGTGCAGCCTGGCGATAGCTACCTCCCGAAACGGCACCTTCACCGTTCCAGATTTTCTACCTCTGGCGAGGTAGGTAATTCCCTGACAGATTGTTTTGAGCGCCTTTCCCACTTGAGCCGTTGACATAATTTCAATTTTCCTGGCTGCTATCGAGTATGTTCTATAAATTATAGTTTTCTCATTTTCTCCTTTAACACTTCTTTGGGTGGGGGTGGGGGGACACTTTCAAGTCGCTCCCCTCTCTTTTAAGTATTTCCTTGAATCTGCTCAGTTCTTCCAGGTTTACTTCTTCAATTCCTTCTTCTCTCGCCGCTGCTGCATAATTCTTCTTCCCTATTTCTCTATCCATCCTGCTCAAGTACTCCACCAATTCCTTCTCAGACGAATCACACTCTGGGGAAGAACACCTCAACTTCTCCCAACTTCTCGTTCGATGTCCCTCCATCACAAGAGGAAAAACGTCGCACAACCCCCCCAAAAACACGTCCATCTCGCTGAAAACCAGCAAATCAAGTGAATCTTGAGTAACCGGAAGTAAGCTTCTTACTACACAACCACGCGTGCACCTGGCGGTTAGGCAGTTGCACTCACGATCGCTAGATTGTGAGTTCGATTCTCAGACCTGAAGTGGGGGTGCGTTGTGTTCTTGAGCAAAATACTTCATTTCACGTTGATCCAGTCCATTTTAGATCAAGTGGCCTGCCCGCCTAGCCAGCGGATGGCGGCATTCGTTGGCTAAAACTATGCAAAGTGTATTGTGGCTAGACCGATGTGTAACAA
>NC_068989.1:60150109-60163681 GCF_001194135.2 Octopus bimaculoides
ATCCTCCTGTATTTTCTTTTACCCAAAGCCAGGAACTTTTCAGCACCCCTTCGTATATATGTGTGTATATATATATATATATATATGGGAGAATATACAAAAAATAACAACAGACGAGGACAGGTGGTGTAAATAACAAAAGTATATATTAGTATGACGCTCGGGAATACGGAAAGTCTTTGACGTTTCGAGCTACGCTCTTCAACAGAAAGAATACGGAGACAAGGAGAAAAACACGATATATATATATATATATATATATATATGTATGTATGTATGTATGTATGTATGTATGTATGTATGTATGTACGGCTAAGATGCGTGATATAAACTAGTCACACACACGCACACACATACGCGCACATTTTTACGCACGTTCCTCTTGGGCAATGCATCTTTATATATAATTATGATTCGTTACGAATTATATGCAACATGGATTCTCCATAAGAATGTGCACACAATTTTCTCTCAGTTTCCGATATCACCTACTTTCTGATTTACGCTTAATTTCGTTAGTGCAGTTTTTATGATATCGTTTGCCTGTTCATAGAAAATCTGGAGCCTTATAAAATTGTGTTGCTGGTCACTCTCTGAAGTTGTAATTAGTAAGCAAAAGGCGAATGACTTTGTACAAAATCTAGTCTTATTTTATTTGCCAATGTTCATGCCTTTAATACAAATTAGATGTCAAAGTTTCGATGTTAACATAGCGATTGGCAATTATTTTCTTGCAGTTCAATAATTTATGGTTCCGAAATCGAGTGTACCAACCTAATTCAGATGGGAATGAGAGGTGCAATTTATAAAAAGCCCATACAAAATATCTTGTGAATAAGCTAAGAATTTTTCAAGCCGAAAGAAGGTGAAGTGGAACCGAAATAACTGAAAATAAAGGGCATTAAAGTAGGAATTAATTTCTTATAAAATTTTCATTCAATATGTTGCTTCGGTAGTCTTATATTACTCAGGTACTGCAGGTAAAGATATTCTCGTGAAAAATCTGTTTCAATTATGGCGCTCTAAGGAAAACACTTTAATCAAAGAGCAAGGAGACTAGAAATCTAAAGCGGACTCTATACAAGTTATGGATAACTCTAGACCAAGTTACACATAAAAAAAAGAAGAAAATGGAGAATTATACATTTTTGTTCGATTACGCAAGTTTCGGATAGAATAGCATTTCAAAATTCTGCGATGCCGAAATCATACGTATTAATTGATCCAACAATTGATAGACTAAGATTCTACTGAGATAGAAAAACTTAACACCATCCTGTCCATATCAAAGCTATACCACACTGCTTAGAATAGTAAACTTTTTCTGGGAAGTAATTGTGGTAAAATTAATAATATTTGACCAGCGCAAGGGGTAAGGGAGCTATCTTAGCAGACCTACTCAGGAATAATATTTATAAGATCATGCTGGAATTGTGGTATGATACTTATTTTCAGCAATCCCGCCCGCCAACCTGTAGAATGTTTGACGTCATTGAAAACCTATTTTCTCTATTACTGATCAATTGAAACAGACAGAGGAGGTATGAAGGAGCAGGCTATTCAGTAGATACTACCATTATTGTTATTATGCAATTATTATTATTATTATTATCATCATCATTATTATTATTATTATTATTATTATTATTATTATTATTATTATTATTATTATTATTATTATTATTATTATTATTATCATTATTTTAAACTTTTAATAAGTTTGTATTTACATTGTTTTATTATTGTTTTGTTAATTATTTAAAATCAATTTTTAATTTATTTTATAATTACATTTCAATTTATTTTGAAATTTATTTAAATTTTTACTTTGTTTATCTTAATATATCGTAATCATATTACAATTATTTTAATGTTCAACATCTATGTTTCAAGGTACCTCGGGACCGAAATAATTACCGAAGGTTTTGTTCAAAGATGTGAAGATTAACTCCGGTGCATTGATGTAGGCAGAACACCTGCTGTGTCCCTTCCTACTGACAACGTCTTCGTAGTCTCTGTTTCAACTGTCCATGTCTTATTTTACGGCCCTTACAATGTTTACAAAGCAGCTGAAACGGATACCACGAAGCCGTGGTCAACAGGAAGGAACACAGCAGGTGTTCTGCTTGAATCCGGGTACCGGAGTTCAACTTCACATCTTTGAACAACTTCTTACTCTCTATTCAGACAATTATGTGAAGATGGTGGGGACTGTGGTCAATCCTTGGGTGGGGAGGGTTGCTCCTAGAAGGTCATATGAGTGTCAGCAGGATTTGGCACCTTGCCACAACCCCAGAGTCAGAAGTGATTGCCGAAGAATTTCTACGACTTCTCCTGTCCCAATTTCTAATTCTCCCGATTTTAATCCCGTGGATTACTAAGTGTGAGGTGCGGTTGAGAAAGACACCAACCGCTCTGCCTGCAACACTAAGGCGAAACTGGTTGCTAAGACCAAAAATGTGTTGAAAGATCTTCCCAGGGACACAATAAGGAATGCATGAACTTGGTTGTGGAGCTGTCTCTACTCCGTGGTGGAAGCTGTGGCCGGCTACTTTGAGTAGGCTGTTATCTCCTAGCCATAACCTAGTTGATATTTTTTGACTTTTTAGAATACTTTATCTTTTTATGGAATACTGTATTTTCTTCTCCTTTTATGCAAACTGTAAAATTTACTTCGAAAACATTGTATGTATATATATATACTTTTTTATGCACAGTTAAATTCACTCATGGTGTGACAATTATATGAATTTCCTTCACGTAAACAAAACCAATCCCCGTTTGACAAGTCCGATTCACTTACATCGTATATCTCGGACATCATTGTTAGCAGCCATGACGCCATTTACGTACAAATTAGTAAGCAGCTTTACTGTGAGGTTGTGTGTGTGTGTGTGTGTGTGTGTATGTGTGTGTGTGTGCATGTGTAAACTTCAATTCAGAGCTAAGTGTGTGTGTGTAAATAACTGATCTGCGTTTCTCCTTTCATCCTCAGCATGAAACTATAACGATCAATTATATCAAAATGGTGTATTCTTGTCTCGATTTCCGGACTTGTTGTACAATGTATGTGCAGAGTTTGACCGGAATCGTGTGTACATTCACACCATAGAGAAAAAGCATCTGAATATTATTTATCTCTAAGGTGGCGAGCTTATAGAAACATTAGCACGCCGGACAAAATATTTAGCGGCGTTTCGTCTGTCTTTAAAATTTGAAACTAATTAATATCACTGTTAAAAAATACGTCATTTCCGCCTAAAACCGACTCACGACGAACAATAGAGGCGGCGATTAATAGACAAAAACTCCGATAGTAAAGACACTTTCAATATATGCGAGACCATTTCATACAAATATTTCAATTTTTTTCATTGCTGGACAACATTTCTATTCAACTCGAGTCCAAAATAATTCAATATATTGACGTGAATCAGATCCGTATCATCACTATTACTTTTTCAAACAGTCGTGTCACTTTCCATGGTTTCGTGTTCATATTGTGTGTATATTTATCGTATATAAGATTTGTAGTCATTTGGGTTAACAGTGTCTTTTCCTTCAGGTATGGAAAAAATAACTTTCTATAGCTGTGTTGACATCAATATAGAAAAGTCTATATAAAGACAGGCAATCTTCCTCTACACTTGCAACCATCAACCTTCCAAGGTATTTCTTCACACGACACCAATTTCTCAGATGAGGGTAACAAGTTAAAAAGTTTTTACTGAGAGAAAACTTATCTCTCAATTCCTTTGTAGATACAAACAAATAAAACTGTAGTTAACAATTTCATATTTTATGTAGAAAAAGACTTTGAAACAAACGGAGAAAGTAATATCTCTTAAGGATGTAATATTGGTCATGACCTGATTGTTTCAGTTTTTAATACAAATATCATGCAAGAATACAGTGACAAACCAGAAAGATTTTCGAAAATGGTAACTTTTAACTTCAAATTGGCGCTGTTGATTTCATTACTGAGTAATTACTGAAACTGTTTTCAGAGGTTGAAGCAATATTTAGTTCAAGTTAGGATGAACCTTTTTAATAATTAAAAACCGTAAATGTATCAGACTAGCCATCACACATACTAAAACTAAAAACTAATACTATAACTGTGTTTAGCTTCGCATTATGGACCAATTTAATGAGATATTAACGGTACACGTTTAGTTATTGAATATATTGGAGCTAAAGTTATTATGGCAAATATTATAACTGTATGCCCTCAGCACAAGAAAACTGAAAACAAGGAAGCATTTCAAGTGTTTCTTCACGATGTGAGGCGTTTTCACCCTATTAATTCCCTTCCTATTAAATTATAAAAATTACAATAAATGAATCACAAAGCCAAGCGTTTGACATTGCTTCTCTCTATTTACCAAAATCAGTATTTACACATAGAGAGCTGAACTTGGACTTCTCTAATGTGTCCACAGGGTTTTCATGTTTTGAATATATTCATATCACATAAGAAAATACTACAAAAGATGTCATCTACAAGGAATTTCTAATATAAGAAAGGCTTCCGACAAACAACAACATTACAACAGATGAGCAACAGAATAAGCAACAGTAAAGGTTCATAAACTGCTGTATATTATCATATACACAACCAATAATACAACATAATAAATAATAACTAATAAACGAGTATACAATTCCATATGATGGACATTGCATATCAAACAGAAACAATGACAGCGACAGTTTAGAAACAAATACTTCATTAACGTAAATATGTTTCATTTCTTTCTAAACATATTCTCATTTTCGGATGT
The DNA here is from genome assembly GCF_001194135.2 of Octopus bimaculoides. NCBI lineage: Eukaryota > Metazoa > Mollusca > Cephalopoda > Octopoda > Octopodidae > Octopus > Octopus bimaculoides. The sequence goes on from NC_068989.1 coordinate 60,154,894, forward strand.
CACATAATTCAAACTTTGTTTTCAAAAAGGCAGAAATTCTTCATTTATATGTTCTGATTTATTCCATTCACACTTCATGTCAATGGATACAGTTGAAATTTCTCGTCTAAATACTCTACTTCTCAAGTCTTTTCATTTAGAACCAACTAGGAGACATAAATAACATAGAACACAATCATCGTTAAGCATATCACACTATAAATGCATATGAAGCAGACATTACAAATACTATACATTAGCGTATGAATGACAATGCACCAAGCACAAAAAAGTGTAGTGCAATATTTTCAGCTATTTCATCCTTCAGGTAATAAATGCTTTATCTCTAAACCATCCTTTCAAGATTCATTTCCGTTAATGATAATTAATTTCTACATTACATTTAACCATCCCTTATTCATTAACCCTTGCAAATGTAAAACAAATACTTCTACAAACAACTAGAAATACACAAGATGAATAACAACATCAATATGCAATCAATAATTCAATAGCAGAAAGACGAAGAACCTCAGCAAATATGCAGCTCTATGTCTACAGAGAATGATATAGTATCTAGCACAGCATATCAATAAATGCTACAAACATTTATTATATAAACATACACATCACTATGAATGTTTATTTACAAATATAATAATCATAAAATAAATACAGTTTACTTTTCGGTGAATCGAATTCCATCAATAGAAATGTAATTCAAGCCAAACTTAAAACAAATTATCATTCTTCAAAATATACAAAAATAAAAGAAATAAAAAACAAACGATATATACAAATAAGGTAACCTATGTAATAAGTAAATTTTAATTTTCAGTGTATCCAACCTCAGAGACACATTTTCTAAATATGTAAATATTCTTAATTTTTTTCGTTTCAATCGTTACTTTCATATTTCCGACAATTTACAAAGTTTAACATTTAGATATACATATTTATCTTCTTATTTCTTATATCGCAAAATTCGCTGCTGCTGCTGTTTTTCGCTAGATTTGTTCTTGCGGTTTGACTGATTATACAACTAACAATAAACACGAATACAATAATCTTTTGAAAACAATTTACCAAACACGAGGAAAGAATATTGTGACATTCGATGCCCATTCTTCACTAATGCCAGCATAATTCGTTTCTTTCTAATCCATTATCATTTTCACAATTCACTTACAAAATTTGCCTTATTATCTTTCATTGATTCACAATCACACACCAATAACAAATAAAGCAGACGATTGACCATACAAACATGAATGGTAAAATAAATAAAACATATGAACAACAATTTACTAAGCATGAATAACAAATATAGACAAATTTCAAGATAATTCTTCCTTCAGATAAATATATTTTGTTTCTTTTCAGTTCATTATCATTTACTTACTTCTATTTCTACTTTAAAATTCCTTTGTTAATATTCATTCACACTTAAAAATAATGAACAAATATTTGTTTGACTAGCGCGTCAAACAAACAATGCATCTAATAATAATGCTGCAATCGCATTGATACGTCTATATATAACCGAAACTCTGCATTTTATATCAGCCTCTATATCAAAATATGTCAAAACTCACACCGTCTCAACAGACGCACTATCTAGTTTGGTTACCTACTCTAAAGAAGTGAAATAAAAACAAAAGGGAGAAAGAGAATTGCTTATTGTTTCACATTGATTATGTGTGAGAATTATGTTAGGATATACGTGTCTATGGATTGGTTAGCCGCTACACACTAATTCAGTAGCAGGTATATACATATATGTTTATACAGACACATGCGCGCGCGCATGCATAGATATTTACATACATGCATACGTATATTCACCTATCAATGAATCTATCTGTTAATCTTTATATATGTATATATATATATTTATATATATAGTCTTTTTTTCTTTTATTCTTCTATTTTTCCAGTCATTTGACTGCGGCCATGCTGGAGCACCGCCTTTTAGTCAAACAAATCGCCCCCAGAACTTATTTTTTGTAAGCTTTTGCCGAACCGGGGACATGAACTCACCAACATCTGACGTCAAGCGACGATGGGGGGACAAACACATACACAAAGACACACACACTTATATATATATATATATATACGGCAGGCTTCTTTCAGTTTCTGTCTACCAAATCCACTTAAAAGGCTTTGATAGGCCCGAAGCTATAGTAGAAGACACTTGCCCAAGTTGCCACGCAGTGGGACTGAACCCAGAACCATGTGGTTGGGAAGCAAACTTCTTACCACACAGCCATATATATGTTTATGTAACAGTTATATCGTTATAATGACGTGCAGAAATCCAGCTTCAGAGCATTTGTCTCTTGTTGGTTTTCTGCAGCATGGCTTGTCTGTAGGTCTTTGCAAACAAGCCATGCTTTTGTCGCAGAACAACTAGAACCGTCAACGAAAAGAAACATTATGGACGAGCAAACACCACTACCAACTTTGAATTAAGTATGCCAGGAGCCAAGTAGAACTCTGCACGAAACAAACTTACAGAGGCATAATCAAGGTTAATTCTTTACCAAACTAAATATGCTCTGTTTCCACCTTGTCAGTAATCATTTTGCAGAATTCAGTTCAGTTTACAAATTTCACATTAACGTAACGCTTATTATTTCACATTGAAACGCAATGGAAAACAACTAATATTTCGCATAAAAATGAATAACGAACCAACATTAAGTATTAACACCATAGTAGAAGACGTTTTATATCACCAGTAGTTATGAAATATAAAGTTTTGAAAAAGAAGAATGATCAAGTACTAAGTACCAACCACATAGAGGCAGTTGTATAAGTAACAATTTACAACTGCAAACAGTAAAAAAATCCAGAATTGTTAAATACAAATATGTTAAACTATAATTTACTAAAAGCAATGATTATAGCTACAAGTTGATATGTTACTCGAGAAATACTATTAATAATAGTAAAGAAACATTCAGTGATTAGCAAATATTAAAGTAGAATTACAGGGTTTAAGTACAATAAAAATGAAGTATCAAAATAAAGTACAGACACACATGTGACAGTTCAAATTACTGCAAACAAAATACGGCAGAAATGCGGTAGAATGTACTGAAATATATTTCAAAGCTATACCACAACCATACACACAGAATCAAAAGTGCAAACCACGGATAAATGTATGTTATAGCTCTGGAAAATGACAAAGATACCGAAAAGCCCAACCAAAAGTCCTATCAATGAGTAACAAATTATACGAAACACAAAAGAAAACACGAGACAAAACTAATGTTTTCATATGTGATCAACTAGTATAATTTTTCTCGACCTCAAAAAACGAAAGGCAAAGTAGATCTCAGCGGAATTTGAAATCAGAATGTAAAGAGCTAGGCATTTTATTCAACGCGCTAACGATATTGCTGCTTGCTGCCTTGAAATATGAAATAATATAGTAACATAACGCTATGAATAATATGGAAAAACAGAGAAAAATGGAACGCTCTCAAATTTATTAGGCAAACAACTAATGAATCAGAGTGGAATACTACGCAAGAAGGATAACAAAACATTGACAGAGCTTTATAAATATTTTTCAGAAAATGAAGTCAACAATGCATTACCGTAAATTAAAATGTTTATTATTTTAAAACAAGATCCCCAAATGAACTGTGACAAACAGAAACCTATAAAATTGTCATCCAATAACAGATTCCCAAAAGAGAAGAACTATATTTCTAACAAAGGAAGGTATGCACACCATACGGTAATAGTACAATATAAAGGCAAGACAAAAAGTTAACATCATCAGAGAAACAAATTCAGAATAAAGAAATAAATAAACGATATACTCTCAAAGTATAAAACGGAATGGAAGAAGATAATGTCATACACCTGAGTGCTAAGAAATCACAAAACATCACAGTAAAGTACACAAACCATTCTAAACCTAATACAGTAACAAAATAGAAGTAAAACAGGAGATGCACAAGTTAGACAAAGCAAACTTTGATTCAAGTATGTCATGGAATAATGATGATAATAATAATAATAATAATAATAATAATAATAATAATAATAATAATAATAATAATAATAATAATAATAACAATAACAATAAGAATGACAATAGCAACTTAACAGTATTTACAATTCAACTACGAAAAAACACTCAACGGAATGCATGCAAAAGAAAAAGGCACAAAATTAACTTCAACGTTAATGGAACACAAATTTTAATGACTCAGGTTCACAAAACAAACACACGACTTACATTAAAGAATGACAATTGAACAAAAGCAAATCGGAATGTCTTTAAAGACAACATTCCTGAAGGCGGACGACATAAATACTAAAGAATATCCCATCCACACACACATCTATGCACTATAATCGTATTCGAAATTTCAGTGTAGTAAATTCTACTTATCTTTACGAAAATGAGTCAACCCACGTCATTCGGTGACCTCAATGCAGTTGGCGTCGCTGTTTCAATTCTTTCAGACACCACTACTCACTGCCCATGTGCTAAGAAATACCGGTGAGAAAAGGATAATGAAGATTCTATAGGTGTCATACTTACAATGAATTTTGTAACATAGGATACTGCCTTTGCTTGGTGAAGCAGTATACATACGATAACCACACTTACATATATCATTCAAGGCGACCAAAAACAGCATGCACACAATATCTGCATTCATTATTTTTCTCAAGACGCCATTAAATTCTGTTAGCTATGTTTGTCCAGTCCAGAGTGGTTTATGTTATTGAATATTTTTTACTGCTACTCTCCAAGAAAGATTTCTGTATATCAGTATCATATCCGCAGCAATGAAGAACGCAATCTATTCGATGTACAGAAAGTTACATGCAATCAAATCCATACTAGCCCTACGTTCTACTGCCAAGGTGAGCCAACTTACATTCAGAATCGATGGATCAGGTTTCGGCGAAGTAGTGAATATGTACTGCACATGACTTCCTCTACAAACAGAGACAACATTCAAAAAGGGAAGTGGTAACTTTCACTATTTCTTGCTATGGATTATCATCAAACATTCTCATTTGAAACTGCAAATGGATCTTACAAATAACTATTATTTATTCAATCATGGAACAGCACAACACATATCTATTTCACTCTGATCCTTCCTTAATTTTTGAGAAACTGGAAAGTGCTAATATATTCGATTGAGGATATTTCTTCACTTATGGAATCCTTACTCAATATCATGATACACATGCTTCGCTTTTCTAGAAACAGTTGTAAGTTTATTTATATTCTCTAAAGCAGAAACTTTACATAGCACCAGGGAACGAATTTAAATATAATTTCCGTTCAGCTTGCCTTTCGACCAAAAGTGGCATGCTGATGTCAAAACTACAGTCTGTTTTCTGCTATCAAGTCAATTTTTTTCTACAGTTTACTCTCTAAATAAGCGTAATTGTATTGCTCATCCATAACCAATTGGGCTAGTTAATTGCTTTTAGCATTTGTGTATGAATTATAATTCATATTCAAATTGTGCTCTTGAATAACGAATTATAAATGAAGTTTATGCTTTTCTGTTTTTTTTTTATGGTTAATAAAAATCCTTTTAGTCGATTATGTATAAACATGTAAAGCGGCCCCATGTGAATTTGTTCCAATGTAATTATGTGTTAGAGTTTAACGACCTGTTATTAATTGGGATCTAAGATACTGTGGATTTAGTTTTTGTTGATTATACATCAATTCTCTATATGGACATATTTGTATATATATATATATATATATATATTATATATGCATTTATATATGTCTATAAGTATACACATACACCTACACATACACCGATCAGTCTGGGAGTATCTCGACCGCTGCTTTTCGGGCGATTACGGTCCCCGTCAGCATGTATGTGTACAATTATGAGCTTTGATTGCAGCATTAGAGCGTTTAGCTCTTATTTCTAGCAATGTAGGTGTTTATAACACCCTCAGTCATATTTATTGGCGATTATAGTTATTTTTGTTGGTACACATTTGCTTACTGCTGCCTAAATAGAATGTGTGTTTGTGTGTGTGAGTATGTGTGAGTATCTATAGTTCAATTCCCGGCGACGCGTTGTGTCCTTGAGCAAGACACTTTTTTTTTCACGTTACTCCAGTTCATTCAGCTGGTAAAAATGAGTAGTACCTGTATTTCAAAGGGCCAGCCTTGTCACACTCTGTGTCACGCCAAATCTCCCTGAGAACTGCGTTAAGGGTACACATGCCTGTGGAATGCTCAACCACTTGCACGTTAATTTCAAGGGCAGGCTGTCCCGTTGATCGTATCTTCCTATATATATATACATATATATATATATATATATATATGTATGCATATATATATTTATATATATACACGCATTTATACATGTGCAAATACATATATGTGTGTTTGTATCTATCGTCGAAGTAGATCGGTTAGGAAGCCCCAAACCAGCATCTTTTAATAAATGCATCTCATAAGTAGTTTTTCCATTCGAGTTATCCCCAAAAATCATCTTTTATTCTCATCTTCACTTATGGAATGAACCAATGACTGGCTCGTAGGGAAGCATTAGTTATCAATGATGTTTACCAATAAAATGTATAAATAAATAACTAAATATAGAAGAATTTGGCATAAGCTCTAACCTGGTTGAAATGAACTGTTTTATTACTGTTTAAAAGGCAATATCCAGATGAAAATGATATGAAATTATACGTTGAGAAGAAGTAAACATTGTTGAACATTTAAAATGATTCACTACAGCCTCTCTACAGAAGTATTGTTTATATTTCGGTATACCACGAAAGATTTAGGTTTTGAATTATTCAGCCAGAAAAAGGAAAAGATATATTTCAGTTCATATATCTAAAAGTGAAAGTAATTTCACCTTTCTCAATTAATAACCTAGTCTTGGTTTGTTTTGTGACAGTCCATCTTTACATGCCATATTCCTCTGTATGTAGCCACACACTGAGTTTGATTTGTGATAATTTTCCAACAGTATTTAGTAATATCAACCATATTATACTGAAGTTTTAAACAAACACTCGTAAGAGAATTCAAAAATAATAAAAAATTGACACTAACAAAATAACTAATGTGAGTAAACACTTTTAATAATAGACACGAAATAATGCCATCTGAAGTACGCCGAAACACAACAAAGAGTTGATGAAATGTCTGAAAAATACATATGGTATTTCATAGGTTTGTGTACAGCGACAATAGTGTCTTGATGGCTGTATGAAATAGGAAACCCAATTGTTTGTATCGATCTATCGATTAATTGATTGCATTTGTCTATTTTTGGAAGTGACCGTAGATATCGGATATGCAGCCGTTGTATAGATATAAGTGGTCGGAACCATTGAAGCAGGTAGGATATGAAATTGATTCGGTATCTTTCGCCCTGAGATCAAATCTTGCTGATGTGAAACTTTGCTTTTTATCCACTCAGGATGGATAGCAGAAAGATTAAAGTATGGAGTGGAATACATTCTGGTATTTGCTCCTACTCTCTGCGTTCTGAGTTCAAATCCTGCCATGGCCTATTTGAGTCGTAGACGTAACCTGTTACCAAGTTTAGATTATAATCTGATACATCAGTGGCCTTTAACGGAATCTGCTCTGTTTCATGAATTTGAAAGACAAATCTCTGGTTTGCGGATAACTTCTACCAGTTTTGGAACCCCAGAAAAGGGTAATCAGCTCCTCCCCTCTCTCTGGATCAAAAATTGAATAGTTCTTAGTAATGAACAAATAATTGATATGAATGAGTTTCAAGAGGCTTGCATGACGTATTCACGAGTATAACAATTAATTAAAATAAATGTCTGGTATATTCAACCATTGAAGCAGACAGGATATGAAATTAATTCAGTATTTGTTACCCTGAGATCTAATCTTGTCGTTGTGAACTTTGCTTTTATCCTCTCAGGGTGGACAGCAGAAAGGTTAAAGCATGTAATGGAATATCTTGTAGTATTTGCTCCTACTCTCTGCGTTGTGACTTCAAATCCTGCCGTGCGTATAACAATTTACTAAAATACAAATATATTATTGTATAACTACGTACCTTTCACTACAATAGAGTGAATCAATAACTGAAACAACTATCTAAAATTAACTTCTATAAATAGGTATCCCTTTTTGTAGTAGATGTATTTCCGTAGTCTGTACCCATCCTCAGTAGTAGATGTATACCGTGACTTCTACCGGTCCCCCGTAGTAGATGTAGACCCACGGTTCCTACTGTCTCCTCAATGGCAGATGTATTCGTATAATTCCTGTCAATCTTCTGTAATAGTTAATTGCATGTACATAATTTAATTAGTGTATTTATTTCTCAAATAGATGTGTGTTATTTATATCTTTAAAGAAGGTAATTTTTTTTAACCTAAAAGCCTACCAGCGAATACAGCTGTCTGAGCCATGATAACAACAAAACCCAGCAAGCAGACAGGCAACTATGACAGCGATTCAGCCTCATAATATGGTAATCTTTATCGTCCATAGTCCGTCAGACAGCTACAACTAGGACGTGAATCCAGAACTTTAATACCGTTCTACCAGCTCTTTCCCTTCTACACATGTTGCCGCACGTAGTGGATGCAACAACACCTATAAACTTTCTCAGATTTACACATGCACATGTATTTGTATTCAAGTACGTATACAGACTCTCTTCTATGTATATACGTTTACATACACATACACACAGACAGACACAGACACAGACACAGACACACAGACACAGACACACACACACACACACACACACACACACACACACACTCACACACA
>NC_068989.1:60163691-60166000 GCF_001194135.2 Octopus bimaculoides
CAGACACACACACACACACACACACACACACACACACACACTCACACACACGCACAGAAGATCTAGTAGAATTCTGTACTCAGTTGCCCAATAACATTGCAAATCCATTTATTTAATATTTCCTGCCATCAAAACTGACACGATTTTATATCAGTATATATGTATTTATGTCACCCAGACTCGTCACAATCTACAACCATTTGTTAATACAAAATATATTCCCATTCTGAGTTTTCTATCCAATAAAATAACCATCTCTAATTTATTCTGTATTTTGACTTCTACGTTAGTTTAATCTATATCTTCAACATTTGCAATTTCAACGATTTCCCGGAGTTTAGAGGAATTTAGGCTCCTTATAAAATCCCCAATACTAAATCAAAGAACTCTTAGTATATTATTTACAAAGAATTGCCTTATATGAAATGTGCTTTTAGTGCTGTGGTTATGCTCTATCACTTCGATAGTTATCCACTCTTGCTCACTGTGTAAGATAACTCTCTCTCTTTAGGAGATCTCTAATTTTAATTCTAAGAGGAACTCTGTGCAACAGAACCTCCCTAACAACATATGCTCTTTCATGCATTAGTTCTGGAAGTTTATGTTTAATGTGAAAATGTAATTTTTTTTTCGCAGTACATAACTTTTCCTCTTCAAGTCAAGCATGATTGATTTGATTAGCGTCTATAAAAGAGCAAGTAAAAAAAAAAAAAAAAGCAAATTTAAAGGAAAACGAAGATAAAAACAAACAAATATAAACAGACACATAAAGAAAAACAAGCAGATGCAAGCACATTTTTAGAGATAAATATTAATGATAAATTCCTAAATGACATCAATAGATGTACTGGGCCGAAATATATATAAAAATATATATAATTTGAGAAAAGTAATGCATTTGTAATGCATTAAAGTTATTTCATTTTCCTAGCTTTGTAGTAAATGCCAAATTGCACGCCTTTTTACAAACGTATACATACATAAGTGCGGTGGCGTGTAGATATATGCATTCTTCGCGTATACGCATAACTGTGCGAGTTTATCAACACTTACGTGCACATAAATATATATGCATATATCACGTGCGAACGCGCGTGTATGTGTATGTATGCATTTATGTATGCGTGTGTTTGTGTATACGCGCACACACACACACACTAACACACGTACACAAACTTGTATACGTGCATTCATATATGTAAAATCCTTTATACACATATGTACATTTAACTATTAGATATGAATAATCGTATATATTTACGCGGATGTATACACGCACAGACACGCATACAAAATTCGTGCATAGACATTCTCACACAGATACACACCCGTGAGCACATACTCCAATATAGTTACGCACGTTTACAGATACACAGAGGCACACAAGTGTGTGTGCGTGCTTATATACATACAGACATGCATGTGTGTATGTATACTTATGTGTGTGTGCGTGCGTGTGTGTGTGTGTGTATGTTTGTGTATGTTTGTGTATGCACATATATACATAAATACATATACACATATATGTACCCAAGCAAACAAATATTATTACGTTCTGGTTACACTAACGCGTACACATAAACACTCGTTTATGGATCTAAATATATTAAAACACCGTATATTAAAAATCCAATATCGGTAAATGTAAATTCAGCGACAATAACAAGAACAACAAAACATATAGATCGAAATCCACTCCCCCACCCCAGCCAAGAAATCGATCATTTTGGTTATATATTGAACATGATGACCGGTAATATGTAAAGATGGCGGCGTGTAGCATTAGAATTCTTATAAATAATGTTTCTACAGAAGCGAAATAGCTCAGTGAATATTCTGTTGGATTACCTTTTCATAAATCTTCAGTTCAGATCCATCGAGAGCATTTATGTTTATATCAGGGCAAGACACATAATATTCAGTGTCTAACTTCATCATATTTTACAATGCTAGACATTAGGGCTGTTGAACATGTTGTGATATATATGTTGTATTATATAGGCTGGTGTCTTATATAACCTGATGTCCGGGATAAAACCCCAGCTAATATCATAAGTTTGGGGTTTTATCTAGGAGTGGAGTTAACTATCCCCAATTCCCCTCAATTGCTGGTCTCGTGCCAAAATTTGAAACCAACATTGATAATATCATGAAGGTAGCGAGCTGGCAAAACGTTACCGCACGAACAGGATGCTTAGTGACATTTCGTCCTCCTCAAACTTCCTCCCCTTCCCCTCCTACTCCTCCTCCTTCTCCATCCCAAACTTCTTCCTTCCTCTCCTCCAATTCCTCCTTTTCCTCTTCCTCCC
>NC_068989.1:60167293-60169969 GCF_001194135.2 Octopus bimaculoides
TTAACGTGCAAGTGGCTGAGCACTCCACAGGCACGTGTACCCTTAATGTAGTTCTCGGGGAGATTCAGCGTGACACAGTGTGACAAGGCTGACCCTTTGACCTACAGGCACAACATAAACAGGAAGTAAGAGTGAGAGAAAGTTGTGGTGAAAAAGTACAGCAGGGTTCGCCACCATCCCCTGCCGGAGCCTCGTAGAGCTTTAGGTGTTTTCGCTCAATAAACACTCACAACGCCTGGTATGGGAATCGAAACCACGATCCTATTACCGCGAGTCCGCTGCCCTAACCACTGGGCCATTGCGACTCCACAATGACATTGGTACACAACTAGAAATCTTCATGCAGTGTATGGTCAATTAAATTATACAGAGTGCTCTTTTTAAACCCAAAATCAATATTTTGTAATCGAGGCACCTTTTGTGTAGGTGGGGGTTAGTTGATTTAATAGACTTCATTACTTGACCGGTACTTTAGTTTGTTGACCTCGAAAGGATGAAGTTGACCTTCGTGGAATTTGAACTTAGAATGTAAAAAGACGTACCAAAATACAATCTACTAAATATCGATCTCAAACACTGGCAGAGGGACAACAAATTTGAAGGAGAATATATTCGTTTAAATCAAGCACAGTACTTGACTAGTAATTTATTTTATCGATCGCATTTATTTTGAATCCAAGACTGCATCTTTATGAAAGCAAGACATTACTTTCACATTGTGCTTCGGTGTCGCAGTAGCAATTCGATTCCAAAACCTTTCCATCATTTATTCTAACATGAAACTTAAATATAACTTTCTTCCTGTCTCAACAGTTGAATAATTTTTTTTTAGTGATGAGAGTAAACTGGGATTACTGGAAAAAGACATGTTGAGATATTTCAATTTTATATTGTGTTTTTTTTTTTATTTGTAACTGTAAGATTGTTATCATTTTTGCCATAACATTTCTATTTTCTGCCTTTAAAATTCAGCATCAGTAAAAAATGTTTTAAAAGTTCAGTCGTAGTTTACCCAGGATGCTCACAGCCTTACATACATACATACACACATACACACATACTTGCATACATAATATACATATATATGTGCATGTATGAAGATATCGATGTACACACTCCTACACATACCTGGTCTGGCGTACGTACATACATACACATATATGCATGTATATATATATGTGTGTGTATGTACATATATATGCACATATATATGCACACGTATATATATATGCATATGTAAGTATATATGCACATATATATGTATATGCATATATATGCATATATACATATATTTGCACATGTATATGTACATGGATATATACAGGTACACAGGTACATATATATGTGCATACATGCATACATGTACATATATATGTGCATATATGTGCATGTATGTACATATATATGTGCATGTATGAGTGTATGAGTGTATGCGTGTGTGTATATGTTTATGCATGTAGACGCATAAAGGTATATTTGCAAGACCACAATAAATATAGCTTTGCGTGTAGGTTTCTTCAAAGAAAGATAGAGATCTACCAGCAAAAATGTTGTATGTCAGACAAAATAATATGAAAAAGTGAGTGAATAAGCTTTTAAACATGGACGATGATAGTAATCTACTACAGAGCAGATAAACAGATTTTCTCTGATTTGTATAAAATGCAAGAAAAATCTGATAATCGGAAAGACGAAACTAAATAATGCTACACAATATAAAGATGTTATCTGTTGTAGCGCTGATAGCCATGTGACATGTCAGTTTGAAGAAAAAAAATATCAAAAAAGAAACAAAAACAAAAAAAACAATGAAAACTACAAACTAAAACACATAAAAGAATAACAATGAAATAAACATTGTTTTTCTATCATATAAACTAGAAAAATTTTAAGAAGTGCAAAAATGACTTAGTTATTCCATATTATAAATATCAAAAGTCGTAGTTGGTTATATAGTTAATATGTTAAAGTATCGACAGTTCATACGCTGTTGTCGGAAGACATGCACAATGACCATAATAGAAACTCTTATTAATTGAATGGATAAGTCGACCCTAGCTGTAAAGGGATATCACATATAGGTATAAATTTTTTTCTTTGAGATGTTACAGTATATGTTTTTTTTTATATAATGATTTGTAAGCAATATCAATGATGTTTACAGGTTTGTACCAGGTCAGTCTGGGGTTCATTGCATTCCTGATGATGACAGTGGCATAGGAATGATTTTAAATTAATTCAAAGTAAGTATTCCAAGAGGCTTCGTTCGAAAAAATAACAAAAGAAAATAATTTGTCGCTTATCTCAATAGTGTTAGTCTCCCAAAAAATAAACGCATACATACACATTAGCACGCATGCACACACACACACACACACACACACACACACACACACACACACACACACACACACACACACACACACACACACACACACACACACACACACACACAAACACACACACACACGAGTATATATTTCGGAGTCATACCGAGAATATATGTGCGGGAGGGACGAATAAAAATGAAAATGAATCACATATACATTTATATGTATGTATGTTGTTGTGTGTGTGTATGAATGAATGAATGAATGTATGTATTTATTTATGTGTATGAATGTATGTATGTATGTATGTATGTATGTATGTATGTATGTACGTATGCATGCATGT
>NC_068989.1:60169979-60173424 GCF_001194135.2 Octopus bimaculoides
TGTATGTGTATGTATATGTGTGTGTTTGTATGTATGTATGTATGTATGTATGTATTTGTGTGTGTGTGTGTGTGTGTGTGTGTGTGTGTGTGTTCTATTTTTTAATAATAAATTTTTCCACTGAGGAGGGAGCCGATTTCCAACAAAGATACAAGGATCCATCTTTGGGATGTAGTTAACACAGGCAAATTCACATTTGAAACTTGAGAAAAGTCTTGCATATTTTTACTGTTCTTCTCACAGATTGGACTTGTAATGTTCAGGAGTGTCAATGACTCTCGCCTTTGAGATTGACTTCCGTTAGAAGTTGATATCATCATTTTTATTTATTTTTCTTTCATCACATCTCCCTTTATTTGATATTTTCCTTCTAGGGAAGTTTAATAGTTCTTCCGTTTGGGACTACTTCCAGCCGTTCTGTTTGTATCCTCTTTCTTGTACTACTCCGATTTCTTGTGGCGTTGGAACATCAAAGGTGTCATAGAGCACTTCCATGGGTATCTCTTTTCTTTTTTTGTGCTCCTATTTTTCGCCTGTTATATATGTCATTTTGCCTATTCTTTTTGTTACTACTCCATCTTCCCAACATTGTCTCCCATTTGTTTATTTTGAAAAAAGCCTTGTCACCAATATCAAAAAAATTTGCTGTATTCTTAGTGTTTTCGCTATTTGCTTTTCTTACTCTTAGCAGCTTGTCAAAATTTGACTTTATTTCTCGAGCAAACATTAGTTCCGCAGGCAACTTGCTTGGAAAAGAGTTCGGGTTTGGTGTTATCCTATAAACCATCAAGAATTGAGTGACTGATGCATCATCGACTTGCTCGTTTCTTGATTTCTTTAATGCTCTTTTAAATGTATCCATGAACCTTTCCCCTTGCCCGTTTGATCTTGGGTGATACAGAGGAGTAGTAATATGTTCAATTAAGTACATCTTGCAAAAATTCTTAAATTCATTCGCCGTGAACTGTCTACCGTTATCGGAGACTTAGTACCTAGCAAAAAGTTCGTGTAGAAATTCATCTGTTACCGTGGATTTTGGTTTTCTGCATTTACACATTTCTGGAAATTTAGTAAAGCTATCTACCACAATTAGATAATACGATCGGTTTAACGGTTCTGCGAACAGAAGGAAACAAAGACTTTTCTCAAGTTACTGTCTCTAAGCGGGACAGATCAGACAAACACACACACACACACACACACACACACACACACACACACACACACACACACACACACACACACACACACACATACACACACAGAGAAGACTTTTCTCAAGTTCAAAACGTGAATTTGTTTTATATCCAAATTCTCGTGATGAATCTTTGTATCTTTGTTAGAAACCAGCTCTTTCATTGGAGAAGGATTTCAAATATATAAAAATAGAAGAGAACATACGATCATACATACCTACATCCATACATACATGCATGCATGCATACAAACATACATAATAAATACATACATACATACATACATACATACATACATACATGCATACATACATCGACATTCGTAATTTTATGTTTTCAGTATTTTCATGTCCGATAAATGTTTTCACTCAACCTATCTGCTAAATGGTAACTCTATCCGATCCATATCGTATATTTCTTACAGTAAAAGATATAACACAGAAGTTGGTTTTTTTTTTCACTTCACACATACGTATTTTCTAAATATAATCCGTTATGAATAGTATTTTTACAAAATGAAAACACTTTCGACTCAAATCTTTTGCCTTTCTCCTGTCGTTGTTAGTACATATGTCCCTTCATCTATTTTTGTCTTCTACTTCTCACCCCTCCGCATTAATTAGGACACTCTCATTCTCTTCCTTTATCTCGCTTCATTTTCATATATATACATGTGTATGTATGAGTTTGTGGTTGTCTGAATATATACATACATACATACATACATACATACATACACACACACGCACACACACACACATATATATATGTATGTATGTATGTATATATATATATATATATATATATATATATATATATAGGTGTGTGTGTGCATGTGTGTACACACATTCTAATTTAATCCTCTCCCAAATTAATTTGACAAGATCATAAGATCGATTATTCTGTAGTTTATCACATATTAAAGTCAAACAAACATACGCGCGCACGCTCATATATACACGCAGATGTTTGAGTTTGTGTGTATATGTATATATAGTATGTAGTGTATATGTATATATATATATATATATAGACATATTATAGTTTTATATACAAATACATCGTGTACACACGCACACACAAGTAAATATACGTATATACGAGGGTGGATTGAAA
Source organism: Octopus bimaculoides (assembly GCF_001194135.2). NCBI lineage: Eukaryota > Metazoa > Mollusca > Cephalopoda > Octopoda > Octopodidae > Octopus > Octopus bimaculoides. The sequence continues at coordinate 60,172,292 of NC_068989.1, forward strand.
AGTTCATAGGCTGACTATGGAGAAGTCGAATTAAAGAGGGGAAGGGAGAGTATTTAAGATGATCTCCTGTCTGAACGTCATGAAATTTCCACCACTGAAGAAATCAATGGTTGTATTCACCACATGGTGATGGATAACAGACGATTGACAATAAATCAAATCGCCAATGATATTAGCATATCCCTTGAAAGACTTGAGAATACTCTGCGCATGAACTTGGCATGACGAATGTTTCTGCTCGGTAGGTGCCACATCTTCTGATACTTGATGAAAAGCGCACCAGGCTGATAACATCCCATGAAAATCTGACATTGTTTGAGGCAGATCCAAATAGTTTGCTAATCCAGGATGAGTGTTGGTTTGATCACTTTGAGACAGAGACAAAGAGGCAATGCATGCAGTGGAGACACCCTTCTTCGCCTGCTCCAAAGAAGACCAAGGTCGATTCATTTGCAGAGGAGGTGATTTTTTTCCGTTTTGGGGATACAAAGACACAAGTTGCCGTCCGGTCCAGGATTTCAACCCACAACATTATGATCGTTAACTTCACATCCTAACACTCGGCTGCCCGCATTCTCTCACGAGTATCTAACTAGTAGTAAATACTTAAGATGGTATGATACTGTTTACTCATGAAATAAAAGGTCCCTTTAATACAGAAAAAATAGTTCTTAATTTTATAGGGAAGGATGTGTATTCGAGGTATGTCTGGTGAGATTTTTTGGCGTTAATGTTTTTTCCAAGGTTATCAATATCAGATTGAAGCAAAATAAGAACACGGAAACAAAGTTAGAAGTGGCGGAAGTGACAAAGTTTATAAAAGAAAAGATTTGTTCACTCTGTTAGAATAGTTAATATAAAGTCTGAGGGTTCTTTTATTCTTATATTTGTTTCCGTCATTTGACTGCAGCCAGCCATGCTGGAGCACTGCCTTAAAGGGTTCTTTAGTCGAAGAAATCGACCCCAGGACTTATTCTTTGTGAGTCTAGTACTTATTCTATTGGATGTCTTTTGCCGAACCACTTAGTTACGGGGACGTAAACACACTAACATCGGTTGTCAAACAGTTGTGAGGGACAAACACAGATACAAAAACACACACCTTAATTATATATATATATATATATATATAT
>NC_068989.1:60173556-60175546 GCF_001194135.2 Octopus bimaculoides
TGAGACGGAACCCAGAATCATGTGGTTGGGAAGCAAGCTTCTTTATTTCATATAGATTTGTCACACATGCATTACAGAGAGGGGACAAACAAGGACAGACAAACATGAAGGGTGAAGAAACTTTTACGTTTTAAAAATTTCAAATTAATCGGATGAAAAAATGAATCGATGAAATATGCAATAAAGATTTTAAATTTTGAATAAGTCATTGCATTCCGCAATCAGGAGCGTTGAAAGAAAGGCACCCGGCCATCTGGATAGAACCTTTACTTTTTAACCCGACCTCACTTACCTGGTGCCAATCGTACCCAGCTTGCTCACCACAGGCTTCCATCTTTTCACAAACATATCGCGTGACAGACACTTCTTCTCCAGCCTGATCTTACTACCGATGTGGTAACTAAAAAAGTTAACCAAACCCTGGCCAGAGATAAAGGTACTTGTCACTATACCTTTCACACGCGTCTTCCATACTGTTTCTTTCAGTATGGCTACTACGCAGAGAAAACAAGCCTTCCTTTCCCTGTTAAAGAAAGGAGGTGGTACAATCTCGATGATTAGAATCAGCTGATAGCTGTAATCTTCCCATCACTGACAACAGTTGTTCGACAAAATCTGTGAGTCCCGATAACTCTGGACTCTTCACGAATCCGTACAAGACGGTTTCTCTATCTTGCCCACATCTCGGGCATGTCGGCGAGACGGCACTTCCGTGCCTTGACAACTTGTCACGAACAGGTAACGCCGCACGAAAGCACTGCCAAGCCAGGGATTTCTGGTAATTATCCAGATATCCTGGCCCGAACGTTCTCCTGAATATCTTGATCAACTTTTTTTCATCGTAGCCAAGGGTCTCCCCCAAGGCGTCTTCTGACATAGATTCCCCTAACTCGCTATAGAAATCCGCAGTAGAACTCCTGCTGCCGACATTGCCTGCCCGAGTGAGTAGCTGGAGCGCCTGACAGCACTCCAGATGCCAGTCTCCCAGCTTAGGTCTCCGCTTGATCCATGCACCAATGTCCGTTAAGGACGTTAACTGAGGAAGGTAGAACCGAACGTGCGGTGATTTCACCTGCTCTCCATCCGGGGAAGCAAGCTTCTTACCACAGAGCCACGCCTGCTGAATCTTTTATCTGTTGTCTTGTTTCAGTCATTTGACGGCAGCCATGCTGGGGCACCGCCTTGAAGTACTTTAGTTGAACACACCGAATCTAGGACTTATTTGTTAAATTCAAGTACATATTCTGTCGGTCTATTTTGCCGAATCGCTAAGCACACCAACATAAACACACCAACATCGGCTGTCAAGCGGTGATGAGGAAATCACAGGTACAAAGACACACACACACACACAATTACACACAATCACACACATACACACACAATCACACATACATACACACATGTATATTATACGTCTGTATGTTTAAGTACATGACATTACAGTCTGTGAAGTCGCCCGTACTTTCTCATGATTTATTGGAGTCAGTGAGGAGATAAGATACATGAATATTCTTTAGGTAAGTGTACGGAAAGGGAAGAAATAAGCTTCGTCTGTCTGACAATATCTTTAGGAGGAATTTTGCGGGGGATGCTAGATATTTTAGAATAAAAGTGCAAAAAACTCATTTTACGGTAGGGAAAAGGAAAAGGAAAAGGAAAAGGAAAAGAAAACACATGGGCTTCACCGATGGGGTTCATCGATATATAGATAGATATATGTATGTATATCTATGTGTATGAATGCATATATATATATGTATAAATCTTTACACACGTATATGTGTGTGCATGTATGTATATGTAAGTATGTATGCATATTTATATGTATGTATATATATATTTACACACATATATATATATATATATATATATATATGCATACAAACATACGTACATACATACACACACACACACATATATATATATATACACACATACATATATACATATACATATATGCGTAAACGTATATCTACAAACGCACACA
>NC_068989.1:60175581-60182904 GCF_001194135.2 Octopus bimaculoides
ATATATATATATATATATATATATATATATATATATATACACACACACACATAGATATACACATATATATATATATACATACATATACATATATATGTAAACGTATTTCTACAAATATATGTAAATATATATACAACCGTTTTATGTATATATATTCTATACTTATATACTTTATACATATGTTTACGTAGGAGACTATTAGATAACCCGTTTCGTTTACTTTCTTGATTTCATACTCTGTATTTAGTATTCCATCTGAATATGCGTATTAAGCCTACTTGTGTTGAACTCTCTGTCCCTGTGTCCATCTCTGTCTTCACACACACACACACACACACACATACACACACACATACATGCGCACATAATATTAATTTAAGTATATGCTATATATATACATTCACACATAATATTAATGTAAGTATATACGATATATATATTTATATATGAATGTGCAAATACACCCACGCAAACACACACACACACATGGTGGCAGGAGTGAAAAAATGTCGACCGATTTTAAATGAGATATTCAAATGTGATGCGAATATGTATGTACATAATTTTTAATGGAAAGAAATTCTGCACCGTCGGATGTCGTTACGTGTATTCCTTGGAGTATACACACATGCAGCCATATACTTATATACTGATTGGATTATATAACTGTATGAAATAATCTATAAGGTGCTGTTTGTGTATGTACATGCGTGTGTTGAGCTTATGTGTATGTGTTATGCCTGCGTATGTGTTGTGTGTGCGTATGTGTTCTGTGTGCGTGTGTTGTGTTAACGTTTGTGTTCTGCTGCTGCTGTCGATCTGTTTGTTGAAGTGTTTGGATTTTACCACCCACTCAGTTATTGTATTTAACCAGATGTTACATGAATCAAATGCTATATCCTAAACCCACACACGCGCACACACAGACAAGCAACGAGCGCGCGCAAACGCACAATGACACAAACCTTATATAGAATCACATATTAAATTTACTTATAAATTTTTTATTTGAAATTCTGAAATGACAAGTAAATATGAGAAAAGAGTTCTGTTTATTAGTGTTGTTATGGTAAACAGTTCCTATATGGAACATTAATGATTCGTGCAAGACGGTTTCCCTATCTTGCCCACATCTCGGGCATGTCGGCGAGACGGCACTTCCGTGCCTTGACAGCTTGTCACGAACAGGTAACACTGCATGGAAGCACTGCCAAGCCAGGGATTTCTGGTAATTATCCAGATACCCTGGCCCCAACGCTCTCCTGAACAGGTTGACCAACTGATTTTCATCGTAGTCAAGGGCCTCCCCCAAGGCGTCTTCTGACATAGATTCCACTAACTCGCTATAGAAATCCGCGGATAAATTACATTAGCAAGCGAAAGAGCGCCCTGTCTACGTAATGACTCTTGTTGAAATAACAGCCAAATCACATGCAAACACATTGTAAAATGTTGCATCTATTATTATATACCTATTAACGCTGGACATGCGAGATATGATATTATATATTATGATTTATTGTAAAAGATGGGATAGTCACAGCTGGAACGCCATTCATGCATGGTTTACTTCATTAAGGTTGACCTGAGACAAAACTAAATACATTAGTCCGATGTCGTTTTTCTTACTGCTATCGTTGTTGTTAAGGCGGTGAGGTGGCACAATCGTTAGCGAGCTGGACGTTCTGTATTGGAATTACATCTTGTTCGACTTCACCTTTCATCCTTTCGAGGTCAATAAAATAAGTACAAGCTGAGCACTAGGAGTCGATGTAATTGATTAACATCCACCACTGAAATTGCTGGCCTTGTGCCAAAATATATTGTTGCTGTTAAGGTGGCGGGAGAGTCATTAGCGCGCCGGACAAAATGTTTAGCAGCATTTCATCCATTTTTATGTTCTGAGCTTAAATTCCGCCGAAGTCATCGTTGCTTTTCATCCTTTCGGTTTCAATGAAATAAGTACTAACTGAGGACTGGGGTCAATGTAATGGACTAGCCCCCACCAAATATTACAGGATTTTTGCCTTTTGTAGAAACAATTATTATTGTTGTTGCTGTTTTTGTTTAAAACTCACGTCATTTCTGATTAAACGGATGTATAATTAGATACATTGCAGCCATAATTGTGTTTACTTTCTGTCAGAATATTTTAATTAAAACATTGCTAATTTGTCAATTATTTAGTAAGATATTAAGGTGTGTTTTGAAGGAGATTTTGCTGCTTATATTTGCTTTGTGTCGTGATGGGATGTGATAGGATGTGATGTTTATGTATTTATAAAGAATTATTGAAATAAAAATGTACATCTTGAGGAAATCGAAGCTCAACCGATGACTGTACGAGGGAAACTTTTCTGTTGCTTAATATAATTAAGGATAAATTATATTAGCAAGCGAAAGAGCACCCCTCTCTACGTGCTTTAACTCTTGTTAAAAATAACAGCCAAATCACGTGCAAACACATTGTAAAATGTTGCATCTATTGTTCTATACTTATTAACGCTGGACATGCAAGATATGATATTATGTATTATGATTTATTGTAAAAGATGGGATAGTCACAGCTGGAACGTCATTCATGCTTGGTTTACTTCATTAAGGTTGACCTGAGGCTATTCAGCAACAATGATTTCAGCTGAATTTGCATTAATGTTGTACGACATTTAAAATTGATTTATTACACAATTTTGTTAATTTATTTTATTGTTTAATTTAAAATACGCAGAAAAATATTTCACGATATAAAAAAATAATAACAGCCTATGGCTTGAAAAATAAAACAACAAAAACAATTTCATTAAGTGCGTATTTTGGCGTTGCTACTTTGAATCTGTAATTCCGATCTGAACTTATAAAATTACCACTGGAAAATAAAATTCTTTTTAGATTTAAAAAAAAAAAAATTCACTTAATTGATTTTGTTTTGTATTTCCTGTTTGTTTCTCATACTCGTTATTTATGTGACATTTGTCTATTTTGTCTGTTGTCTTTAAGTTACTGTGGCTTCATGTATGTAACTTGAGGAGAATTGGGTTAAAGAACAACGTATAAATGTCTAATTCCTTTTTAGTTAGAATTGTTTTGAAGTGAATTATGAACTCAAACGTTTCAAAGAAGTGACCCGAGTTTAAATATCTGTTTCAGCTATTTATAGGAAAACATTTTTAGCTGGAATCCTAATATTTGTTTTATAATTTATAAAAACCAACGTAAATTTAGCTAGTTATTTTTAGTTGGCCAAGATAAGAGCAATTATTTGCTAATTTTCCCAATTTACCCCTACTTAACTTTCAATCAATAATGTTCATAGTTTAAAAAATGTTTATATTTACATTAGATTTCCATATTTATAGAAGGAAATAGATAGATATAATCAAATAGATGCATAAATGTATACACATCAAACTGAAACATATGCACACGCACGCAGACACATAGATATATGTGTATCTGCAAACATGTGTATACAACGACAGAAAATAGATAATTTTAATACATTTTATTCTTTATTTTGTGTTTTCTTTTAAAATGAATATATTTTTGCTCTCAATTTTGAAAGCATTTTTGTTCTTTTCATAGAACAATGATTCTTTTTAATAGCTTACATTTTTAAATATGTCGTCTACAATATTTGTTCTCGGTTACAATGGAAGATTATTTATTCCATCACCATGAAAGCTAAACCGTTAAGCTATAATCAGCTTCTGATTGATCTTCTAATTGGCTTTACGTCGAGAATGGTATATGGCAATCCTTTACCTGCAATCGTTGAATTTTATGTAAAATAAACTGCTGTATAATAGTCATGATACCATTACAAAGCTGACAGAGACTATTAACAACTCTAATCTGAAGCTGTATTTTGTTATAGAGATTTTCTGTATCATTCTCTCAGTTTTCTTAGATTTGATGTGAGCATTCCCAATCACTAGCCATCAATTTGACGTCAGCAATTGTAGTGATAAGTCCATTAATTCGACGTCAGCATTCCTTGCTTTGAGCCATGATTTGACGTCAACATTCTTGTCCTTGAGCCATTAACTTGACTTCAGGATTCCTAGGTATTTCACCATTAATTCGACGTTAGCATGCCTGGTTATTGCGCTATGGATTTGCTTTCAGCATTTCTTATCACTGAACCATTACTTTGATGTCAGCATTCCTAGCTATCATTGAGTTATTAACTTGACGCCAGTAATCCTTATCCTTGAGTCACCAACTTAACGTAAGTATTCCTAATCATTGCGTCATGAATTTGACGTCAGCATTCTTTGTCTTGGCCTATTAATTTGACGTCAGCATTCCTTGCCTTGCGCTATTAATTTGACGTCAGGATTCTTTGTACTGGGCAATTAATTAGATGTCAGAATTCCTTGCCTTGTGTTATTAATTTGACATCAGGATTCCTTGTAACTGAGCCATTCATTTGAATTCGGTATTCATAGTCGTTGATTCATTAGTTTTATTATGCAATGTTCTCGGTTTACAGCTAATTATTTGACTTCGGTATTCGTAGTCATTGAGCCATTAATTTTATTATACACTGTTCTCGCTGTACAGCGAGATGTAGACTTAGTTGTAGACATAAACTTGGTTACATCTATGTACGACAATTGAAAATTTCACAAGCATGTTCTCTGCATGAACCACATATAGTTAAGAGCAGTATATTATTATACTGAATGTGGTATAACTAAAACAGATTTTAATTAATAGGAGTTATAACGCTGAAAAGAAAAGTCATTAACGATAATGAAAATAATACTCAGAAGCGGTGAGAGAAGTCTCGATATTTCACCCAGCCAAAATTTTGTTTCTTCTCTTTAGGGTTGGTATCTCAGTTTATTTAAAATTATTTTTGACTCACCTACTACAGTACATTATTTTGCATGTAACTGCATCTATATATGATAATTTGTAATTTAGAACTCAAATTTATTTAATCAACTATATTGCGCAGGGATCGCTATAAAACATGATTTGCAGGCAATTTGTTCGGTGGTTTAAAATATTGTCCACACAGGTATATAAAATAACAACCGGGGGGAGGGGTTTGGGGCTCCGCTATATCATGTGAACAGACGTGATGCTTCATGCAGTCGCTTGACCGCCTAGAGATAGTATTTAGATAGCCATCAAAAAGGAGCCCACCATCTTCATACAGGAAGAGCAATGTGAACAGTATAATATTAGATAAAGAAAAAAGGCGAAATGGTCATGTTTTGAAAGCATCAAATGTGATCATGATCATAGGTATTTTTAATCATGGCTCGATTTGGCTAAGCAACAGATTACAAAACTACTGGTAATAATAATATTAATGCAGGGAGAGGTAAGTCGATACTACACGACGCCAGTACTTAACTGGTACTTTATTTCATCGGCTCCGAAGGAATGAAAGGCAAAGCTGAGCTTGGCGGGAGATGAACTGAGATCGTAATGCTCCGGAAAAGACACTGCAATACATTTTTTCCCAACGCTCTAACATGTTTGCCAATCAGCTTCCTAGACAGATTTGATTTAAAAATAGTCGGAAGAATATTATTGAAATTGCCACAATTCGAATTATTACAGAACTTTTGTTTAGATTCATTTATTAGATTTAGTAAGTATTTCTTATACTTTGGTATGGCGCTGGCTCCTTTCTTCTTTTGCCATTTGTTAACATTTCATTTCATTGACAAACTATGTAATCTATTACACGCTTCAACAATTAGTTCATTGCACAGATAAAACGGAATGTTAAAAATCAGTTAAGCGGGATGACTTTAAGATGGTTTCACCAGAGTTGATAAAATATTGGGCTGTATAATATACAGATAAAAATAGGTTTCTTTTGATTGTAGCTACATTATATAAATATATTTTGATTATGCTCAAATATAGTGTTTAGAAATAGATATATAAAGTTCACTGAATCTACTTCAATATATTAATCATATATACAAACGTACATACATACATACATACATACATGCATAATTAACCTCAAAGAGATAAAATTCAAAAATCAACTCTGATGGGATTTGAACTTAAGAAGAACGAAATTAAATGATGTAAAATAGTTAATTTGATATTCTATCGTTTCTGCTGGAAGGATATTGTATTGATTTGTTTTGATCACGTACTAAGCAAATATACATAGCATCGATCCTGATATTCAATCAGTGCTAGTCTGAAATGGTTAGAGGCAGAGTGCAACTAGCAATATTAAAATACAGAATGTAGAAAAATGAAATTCAATAGTACAAGGCGTTATTTGAGTGCTGTAGTGTTTTTGACAATACTCGGTTCTGAATATTGATACTATAAAGCATGCCAGAGCAATCGTTAGAATAAAATATGCAAAAACTAGAATTATGGTTCACTCGTATTGTTGATATACGGCGAAAACTGAAATTGTATGAAATCAACTATTTCACTAACAACGCTCATGAATAAGAAATTATGTATTTAGTAGTAACAAACTAATTATATACTTAAATCTGGGAACTAATTCTAAATATAGCCACAATATTTATTTTAGAAAAGAAAACAAAAAAAAAAACAAACGTAAATAGATGGTTACTTTTTCTCTTATTGTTCAGATCTATAGGAAGGAGCGTGTACTCATGATCTCCGGTGATTCTGATGCTGGTAACATTCTGTTTAAACTGCTGCAAGTAGGCAGTTGCAACAGGCGCAGAATTGGGAGTTGGACGTAAAATGGGGTGGGGTGCGAAAGATGTTGGTGTGAGATGAGACATGAGACAAACCAGATCCGAGAAGCGTGGACCACTGTAGTAGTGGTAGAAAAAAAAAGGTGAGAGTGGATTAGTACCTCTGTAAACTTAAAGTTGATGTATGTTGGTGGGAGACATCCTGTCAATCAGACTAGTAGCTTCTCTTGCGGTTTAGGAATCTCTGCTTGTACCAGTAGCGCCATCCTGTTTTGAGGTGTACTGTTCCATAAGAGATTTGTAGAGAGTGAGAAGTTATTTTAGCTATTAATGCTGAGATACTATGGATATATTTTCTCGGTAAACTTTTCCCGCCGTGAATTTTCCTAACGGTGAACTTTCATTACGGTGGATAGCGGTGAACTTTTCCTGCGGTGAATTGATGGCAGCGAACTTAACTGTAATTAGTTCCTGTGCCTTGAGGTTACCCGTTCGCCAGGTTAGATCATCAGTGATTATGGTAAAGTGTAACATTGTGGAGATCGTGAGAGGTCTACTTTCTTACAGACCATATTTAAGGTGAGGTTCAACAACGTTTTCTTCATATGTTCACACACACACACACACACACACACACACACACAGAGAGAGAGAGAAAGAG
>NC_068989.1:60183272-60189806 GCF_001194135.2 Octopus bimaculoides
ACACACACACACACACACACACACACACACACACACACACACACACACACACACACACACACACATTTCTCTCTGGGTTGCAGTGCTTCGATCCAATTGGTGAAAACCTTTCTTTCTCTTGGTTAAAATAAATGTCATCAACACCATCATTGTGATACTGGTTCTGAACCAAGTGTTTTTACATGTTAGGGAAAAGATAGTCAGATGGGACCAAATCTGGAGGATAGGGAGGACGATCGACCAGTCCAAAGCCACAGTCACGCACACCGACCATTGAAACCAAGGACCTGTATGCTGGAGAATTGTCCTGATGAAACAAGACCCCTTTCGTCAGTTGTTCTGGGCGTTTGGTCTTCATAGCCATTCGTAGTTGCTTCACTAAGTTGGCATGGTAATCTCCACTGATGGAGTGGCCCTTTTGAAGATAGTCAACAAACACAATGCCTTTTGCATCCCCAAAACGAAAACCATCATCTTCCCTGCAGATGAAACAACCTTGGCCTTTTTTGGAGCAAGCGAACAGGGGTGTCTCCACTGCATAGATTGCCTCTTTGTCTCTGACTCATAGTGATGAAACCAACACTCATCTTGGCTTAGCAGACGTTCAAGGAAACCATTTGAATTTGCCTCAAACAATATCGGATTTTCTCGTGTTGTTATCAGCCTGGTGCGCTTTTCATCAAGTGTCAGAAGACGCGGCAGCCAACGAGCAGAACCTTTGTCGTATCAAATTCATGGTGCAGAATATTCTCAACTCTCTCCTGCTAAAAGCTTTGACTATTCCATTTATAGTCAATCGTCTTTCATCCATCACCATGTGGTGAACGCGATCAATGCTTTCTTCAGTGGTGACAATTTCTGACCATCGAAACATTGGGTTAACTTCAAAACTCATGCCTCTTAAATTCAGTTGCCCACGTTTTCATTATAGATAAAGCTGCTGGAGTGTCTGCCCCTAATGTAGCGACCATGCCAGCACGAATGTGCTTGGGAAATAAAGCGTTATTCTGCAAGGTCTTGATAACTCGGTACAGTTTCCATGAAACTGGAAGGTTAGGTGAAGAAGATGAGGATTGAAGTCAATATAACATTACACAAAAAAGCTTGTTCATTAGGGCCATGGAGAATCATAAGAAAGTTCATATGTATCTGAATTCAGAGGAAGAGTTTTGATACCAAGTAATGTTGTTGGCACTCCGTCGCTTACGACGTCGAGGGTTCCAGTTGATACGATCAACGGAACAGCCTGCTCGTGAAGTTAACGTGCAAGTGGCTGAGCACTCCACAGACACGTGTACCTTTAACGTAGTTCTCGGGGATATTCAGCGTGACACAGTGTGACAAGGCTGACTCTTTGAGTTACAGGCACAACAGAAACAGGAAGTAAGAGTGAGAGAAAGTTTTTGGTGAAAGAGTGCAGCAGGGTTCGCCACCATCGCCTGCCGAAGCCTCGTGGAGCTTTAGGGGTGTTTTCGCTCAATAAACACTCACAATGCCCGGTCTATGAATCGAAACCGCGATCCTATGACCGCGAGTTCGCTGCCCTAACCACTGGGCCATTGCGCCTCGACTATCAAGCAAGTGCACAGGCTAAGTCACATATGCAAAACTATATTAAAAAAGACAATAATTAATGATGATGATGATGACGGCGACGATAACGATGACGACACTGATAATGATGATGAACATAGTTTAAATCTCCGCTGAGAATTGATAAAGTAAAAGTAATAAAACATCATGCGGTAAAAAAATAAACTTTCCAACATCGATGACATATCTTATAAAGAACCTAAAATTTCTGTTTTGATTAACTGTTTATTTTAGATCTAAAGAAATTGATATAACATATAAAAACAAACTTTTGACAAATCTGTCGAGAATATATAGAAGAAAAAGAAGTTATAGTTTTCTAAAAGGATATTTACATATTTGAAACACTGTAAAAATGATTGCAGAGTATATTGAACTACTATTAAAATACCTGGAACATTATTGATTTGCTAGAACAATATTGGTATATACATAGAGAACCATCATGAACTACATGTAGAACAAGTTTATTCAATCACCAACATTCAAGTATTGATCATTTTTCTTTGCACCCCATCTCTTACTTTGGCAATGATCTTTGATTCTGTGAACTAGATGATGACACTCTACATCTACTCAGCCCATTCAATAACCCGTCCGACTTACTCTCATTATGCTGATTGCCTTTCAGGCCGAATCTTAAACTGAACACGAAGCTAATCATTTCTTATCCCACCAAAGTAAGCATCTTTTATTCCCTCGTTGCCTATGATTTTTCAACAGACATCGAGTTTACATATTCAAATTGAATATGAATAACATTTTCAGTAATTAGAGAGTGTCCAAGTATGTAATGGGAAGTGCCCTTCTTTCTCTGAAATATTCAAGTACGAATAAAAAAGTATAAAACAGAATCATAGCCTGGCTAATGACGATTTAGAAGTGTAGATGAAGAAAAGAGTCTCATCTAACAACAACTATCGATGTTACGTTAGAGATGTTATGCTCGCGTGACGGATGACGGTAATATGGCAGAACCATTAAAGTGTCGGAAATATATTTTGTCATATTCGCTGGTTTAGCTGTAAGTTCGAATCTTGTCGAGGTCAATTTTGTCCACCATAACACTCTGGAGTCGATAAAAGCAACTATTAGTCAAGTTCTTGGATTGATATAACAGATTATATTCATCTCCAAAATATCCAGACTTGTGATCGTATAAGAAGTTATTGTTGTGTTGGTGAGCTAATGGTTGCATAATGATCCATGTGATAAAATGCCCATATAAATTTTCTTGTGATAAAATATTCCAGACGCCGTAGAACTGGGGAAGGTTATGGAATAAAATAATCTGAAGTTACTGATGATCTAAGAAAAAAAAATTACGCAATATTAAAACCTGTTAGTGCATTGATGGTCCTATCACGAGCATGGAGAATCAAGAAGTTGCGATTGGAAATAATTTAGTGAGGTATAAACTTATGTAAAACAGCAGGACAACACTAGTATATAAGAAACTATTTAGCTATTTTAAACATGACTTGCATAAATCCATTATTATGAAAACACCAAATTTAATTATATAGATTAAATATTAAAAGGTACGGATTATCAATAATAGCCTGTAAGAAAAAACATATCGTAAAAACAGTAGAAGGAGCTAAAATGAACAGATAGATGTCGTTAGAAACGCGTGAAAGACAGAGAGGATGAATCCAGGGATTGAAACAGTTGTAATTAAAGAAGAGCATTGTAGTATGCTTGAGGCATTTTAGTACAAAAGTAGAAAAAAAATGAATGAAATGAAAAATAAGGAGAGCTTATGACACTGCAAAAGGTTTAAAAACCTCTATATTTAGGGTACAAAGGACTAACTCCAGAAGAACACAGCCAGCTAAAGAAATGTGTATTTACATAGATCCTGCCATTTCGGATAGCCCGGCGTTTGAGTTAGCAGCAGCAGCTCTCCAAATGTTGGTGTAGTTGGTGCCATAAAGGTCATATTGAGGACGTTGGTGCTGGCAGTGAAATAGATTGGCAGCAGTAGTGGTGATGGAGGCGGGCGTCTATAGTGGTGAATGCCGTGGTAGTGTTGGAGCATGTGTCGCTTCCTCGGGCTTACCACTCCGACACCCACCAGCTACTGTCAGTCATAGCTGCTAACATACACTTTAATTTCCTCGACAACTCATATGAACAGTGTTCAAGCTTGCCTATAGGGTTAAGCCTCTCAGGCCTGCTCGCTATTAATTAGACCGGCTGGAGCGCAGGGCACTCAGTACCTGCTACTCATGCGCCGTCTTCAGGTATGTGAACGACAACCCTCTTACTAAATCCATCCCACGAGGAAACCTCCACAATGCTGGAAATATTCAATAACATGGACCAATACATCAACTTCGGCATCATCAAACACCCGAACGGGCGATGATTCCTTCTTCTAGCGTGACTTTCTGCTAAGTGTCACAGACGAGGGAAAATTTGACACGATGTTCTGCCGAAAGACAACCTGACAGGACCTCTTCGTCTATTACAAGTCGACCCACCCGATTAGGGCTAAGACCAGCTATACATACATAATGACAATATTGGTTTCAAATCTTGGCACAAGGCCAGCTGTATTGTGGGAGAGGCTAAATCGATAACATCGACCCAGTGCTCAACTAGTACTTATTTTATCGCCTCCGAAAGGAGATAGGCAAAGTCGACCTCAGCAGAATTTGAACTCAAAACGCAAAGACAGACGAAATGCCGAAAAGCATCTTTCCCGGCGTGCTAACGATTCAGCCAGTTCGCTACCTACAAGACAAGAAATATTGATTTTCAAGATGGAGAAAGGCCACAGATCTAGCTGATATTTGATCAATACTTATTTTATCGATCCATAAGGATTTCTACAAGTTTAAACTTGGAGCATAAAAGGATATATATAATTAATGTATATAATTAGCAAGAATAATGACAATACATTATTTATAAGGAGGTGAGATTACAAGGAATAGCATTTAGTGCCACCTCACTCTAATGCAGATTGATGGAGAAAATATTTAACAAAGTCGATCGTTCTGAGGAAACCAGGTATTGGAATATATTATTCACAGCGTCGAGTTATTGGCGTGGACAATATTTGCTAGTGACATAAAACTGTAGTGTATTTTCCATGGATATATATATATATACATCTACGAGAAAAAGACTTGATTATTATGGAATTCATTCCAATTTTCTAAGATCGATAATTTTAGAAAGAGTAATAATCAGATTCTCCTTCTGTGCACCCAAGAACCTTATAATGAATGGATACCAGATAAAGATATGCTTGGTATTAGCAAGGTAATAAGGTGCCTTGTGCACGGGTATACACTCCCCTATTATCTTATTTCGCCCCATAGTCTGACCATGATGGATTGGCAGTTCTTATTGAAGACTATATGACTAATGATAAACAAGTACTCCTTTTGTTGATAGACAGAAAGGAAGCAAAATATCTTTGAATAGAATAGCAGTCCCATGGGGAATGAAATTTTCTGTTCGCATAAGCAATTACAGAAATTTCTTAGAACAAACAGTGAGGGGTTGGATAATTATACATTACATTGTTGTTTAATTATATACTTAACTTTATGACAGGCGCCGTAGTTATGTTCGTTGCTAACCGATCCCTCATACATACACGATATATCTTCTAATTTATCTACCCTCTAACTATCCAAAGTATTTGTGATTTAGAAGAACTATGTTTAGAAAGAAATATTTATTCAGCTTTGTTGGTTGTACACAATAAAATATCAAGTTTTGAACCCGATAGTAAGAAGGAAACCGAATATTATTAATGTTTATGTGTGTGTGTTTTAGTTTATTAGATTATGGTATTTTGTCTCGCTTGGGAATTATTATGTAGATAAGGGATTGGGTGTAGTTCGTTCTCGTCACTTGCTGCAAATGTGAAATCTGGAAATAGGGAGAGATGTTTCTTTAATAAATGAAAGTAGTCATGTTCTTGTATGTTATGTACTGAATAATTTGACTATTTTCACAGCAAGGTACACGAGATTTAGTCGTATTATTATTTTATTTGTTTAGTTTCTTTGGAAACAGTTCAATTGAAAGAAATTAAACTGAACCGAACTTTAAATACAATTAGCAGAATATTCACCCCACTTCTTTCGAGCATGTTATACCCTCAGTATTTTTATTTGAGAAATGTATTGATAAACCCGTGCTTGCTGATTGATTCGCTTATCATTGCTATGTCAATACCCCTGGCAATGAGCCTTCAATTTCTTAAAGACAATTCCATCGTTTCAAATTAAGTGAATTTGGTTGTATTCCAAGTCGTATTTCTTTATGTTGACTTTTGTCTAAATAATGCAACAACATTTCTACTGTTTTAGTTAAACGCATTGCCAACCAACTATTACTTACAATTTGGTAAAATTTCTTCAGCAAACTGTCCTCCGCATTAGACCTCACAATTAAGTTTTAGTTCGTAGTTGAAGAGATATTTCACTTTAATTAATGCATGCACAGCAGAAAATAAATTTCAACCATTAAAGATTGAGAGTGACTTGATTTGTAAAGTGAGAGCAATATTTTCCAGGCTTTGGAGACGTAAAGGTTGTGGAATAATAATGACGTGTTTCTCTTAAATGCAATAATGGACAGAATTCTGACCTTGTAAAGTGTGCATCAAAGTGTCGAGTTTTTCATTGAAATATAGATAAGATATTATCTGTATCTTTTGACATAAAACTATTAAAATAGTGAATACAAAATTATAACACCTAGAATATGACTGTTTTTTATTTATATGTTATGGTTTAGTGAATTCTTTTCGTATGTGGGTTGTTACACAGTTAATGTTGTTGTTGTTGGCACTCCGTCGCTTACGACGTCGAGGGTTCCAGTTGATCCGATGAACGGAACAGCCTGCTCGTGAAATTAACGTGTAAGTGGCTGAGCACTCCACAGACACATGTACCCTTAACGTAGTTCTCGGGG
>NC_068989.1:60189816-60194816 GCF_001194135.2 Octopus bimaculoides
CTCCACAGACACATGTACCCTTAACGTAGTTCTCGGGGATATTCAGCGTGACACAGTGTGACAAGGCTGACCTTTTGAATTACAGGCACAACAGAAACAGGAAGTAAGAGTGAGAGAAAATTGTGGTGAAAGAGTACAGCAGGATTCACCACCATCCCCTGCTGGAGGCTCGTGGAGCTTTAGGTGCTTTCGCTCAATAAACACTCACACAACGCCCGGTCTGAGAATCGAAACCGCGATCCTATGACCGCGAGTCCGCTGCCCTAACAACTGGGCCATTGCGCCTCGACATACAGTTAATAATAGCTAAGCAATAACCACTGGAAGTGATCAAGACCGGAAACCTAATATGCTGTATGGGAAGATGTAGTATTGGAGAGGAATACGACAATATATTTCACAGGAAGTGAAAATCGCAAACGGAATACTGTAGTGGGTGAAATAAACTTATGTCAATTAAAAATCAAAATAAAACCCGGTGCTGTCTACACATTAAGAACATAAATTTTTGCCAAGATTGTAGTTTTTATTAACCAGTATATGTATTGGAATACTTATATTGGTTACTAAAAATTACAAAAAAATTCACCACCATAGAGAGTATTGAACTATTAACGAAGTCAACTATCAACCTGTTTCCTATTTATTCTGTTGCATCAAACTCTTTTGTAGAGGAGAAAAATGGTGCTCTTATTTTTGCATCAGAAATGTTCAGCAAGACGATATATCTTTTACATCTGTTTTATGAAACACCTGAACGCTGGTTCATAATTTGCGTGTAAGGTATTTGGTTTGACTTGCTTTATAAATTGTGTACACTGGTGTATATATCATTGTGTATTATATAATCTATAATAATAAATTAAACGCTTTTGCCTATCTAATAAAATTTACATGTTATTACATCCATTCTTCACTATCTATTCATCTATATCAGAATGAAATGTTCTAGTCTTTTTACAGTCATTCTGATCTCCAAAATTTCTGTTTACTCATTTACTATCAGCGCTTCTCTTCTTTGATAGTCTATGTTGATTAGTTTCCTCGTTCTCTATCATGTAATGGCATAAATGTTAGAAAATGAAGTTATTCGGCAAAGGATATATGTGAATGTCACTTCCAGTTCTAGTTTGAGGTATCAAGTGTTAGTTTCGCCTGTTCCAATGCTCGCAGAAAACATAATCTTAGTAATTAATGAAGATGATGGAGAATCAAAGAAAATCATTGTTATCAAAATTTGTATTGGACAGGGTTATTCACACAGTGAAAACAATCTTACGTTTAAAACATGGTGAATCATTTATAATTTACGAGGACATCCGTTGCTAATAAAATTTATTGTTTCTTTATATGTTCCGTTTTAAGACAGATAACTGGCAGAAACTCAAGTAAAATTTATGACAAATGGCGAGTATAGCGAATTAGATATATGTAATATATTTAATTTATGACGAAAGTGCTTCAAAGTATAAATTTATCGGTTAGCATCCACTACACCCTCCTCTCGAGATTTCTAGTCTTTTGCTTAAATAAAAATCCCATTATGAAACAAGTATATTCAAGTCTATGGAAGACGTAGCGAGAAAATTATATGCACAGAAATGTTCAGTTTCAATAGTTACACAACAATAAAAATGTACAGGCACTGACGCATTACAGAAACTCTGGTTACGGAATTCTGCATTGATTGAAATTGTAAAGAATGACTACAAATTTCGGAGTAAAAGCCTGCAATGCCACTCTTACATAACTCGAATGAATATAAAAAGAATTAAAAACTAAAATATCCATATATAATTTCCGAACCGTGGCTATGTGAATCCGTCCACCTAACTTTGCTATAAGTGTTGTGGAGCCTATTTTTGTTGGGTGTCAAGTCTGATTATAAATGTATGGGTGAATTTGTTTTTGTGTGCATATTCCACTAATCTAATGGTGCATTATTTACTTACTAAAGTATATTTTATATGTAGGTGTTACATATTTGGTGTTAATTCGTTGATGAAAATTCAAAAGCTCGTAAAAAATGGATGTAATATATTTTTACTATTAGAAAACTATAAGTTAATAAATACTCAGAACACCTAAATTAATTAGAAAACCTACCAGAGTTAATCGTTGAATACATTTTTAATCCAGCGCTGCAGATAAATAAATAAAAAAAAACAGTATTTCCATGCATCTTTGCGAAACTACATAAAGCATGTGAAAGCACAACATTCAGCCATTATGTACAATAAAGATTGAGTTAAGAGAGATTAGAAAAATTAGTAAAATAATGGACTTAAGAGCACTAATCTCTCGTCTTTAACAGAAAGGATTAATAAGGAAATACGAAAAAAGGAAACCTTAATAAAAATATCAAACTAAAACTACTCGTATCTTTATCTTGCAGGAAATAAGCTTCAAAGAAAGCTGTTTCCAATCTCTACATATGTACATACATGTACACATACGGACAAACACACACACACACACACACACACACACACACACACACACACACACACACACACACACACACACACACATGCACGCACACACGCACACACACGCACGCACACACACATACACACACGCTTACATATATATACGTTTATACATTTATATATACATATATGCATATATAAATATATATACACATATGTATTACAATTAAAAGGATAAAGGATTATCAAATCTATTAATTTATTAATAAATTAATAATTAATAATTTTTACCAAGCCCTTCGGTATGTAAACACCATTATCGGTGAAGAACTTATTTAAAAGTTCTTATACATTTATAAACATAATTAAGGGATCAGCAACAGTTGTTTCACCACATACCGAAGTTCAGAAATAGCAGCTAAAGCACACATATGTAAATATATATACACATATGTAAATATATATGTACACACACACATACTGAGTCCGAAGGAAGGAGCAGTGACCATATATTTTGCAGCCCCACCTAGAGCGTTTAGATTGATGCCATTCATTTTCTCTGGAATCTTTGTAAGTCAACAACTGAAAGATATGGAAGGAATTCTAGAGGATTGACAGTCTGCAAATGAAGGACTGAGTATAATGATGTGGTGTCTTGGGTGTTGATCGTATCAAGAGGGATGAGAGAAGGAGAGATGAGTAAGAGCGGGAAAAATCCTTGAGAGTCTGTGTCAAGAACTCAGCCAGCTCAAAAGAGCAGAGGCCACTCAAATAGACAATTAAACTAGCACTAGAAAATGCTGAGAAAGGTGACAGTAGGCCTGTAAGCTAGAGTCTGTGAATGTGCGCCGCTTTTCTGGATGTAGTTCCGGACGTTAGTGTGTGCAGCAGCAACACCGTCCCGGATGTGACAGTAATGCTCCATTGTGTACCTCACTTGAGCTTTGTAGAGTATTAATAATATGCTGGGGTTTTAATTTTCTTCTCATTCTGAAGAGATGGTGCAGTCGTTGGGATGCGATTTTACCCACTGAGGAATTTTCGCCTGAAGAAATCCTCGTTGATTGCTGAAAGAGACAAGATATGCATATCAACTTTTGAGTGCATTCCAGGTATCTGTCTGTTCATGAAGTCAATGCATGTTAGAATACTAGTGTTGTCTAACTTGAAATATCCATCCATCCATCCATCTATCCATCCATCCATCCATCCATCCCTCCATCCACACATACATACATACATACATACATACATACATACACACATACATACACATGATGGTACTTGTAACAAGACGTGTGACTAAAAAAAGGAAAATATGGACCATGGAACTCTGCATTAAACAAAGCAGTGTCCCACAATGTATTTGCAGTACCAGTACTCATACCAACATTTGGACTACTTGATTGGACGCTTGAGATCCGAGTTATTGATGTGAAAATCTGGAAGATACTGACCAGCACAAATAATTTTCACATTAACAACGACGTAGGTCACCGCTATCTAAAACGAAAACAAGGAGACAAAGCTTAACATCGATCCAAACTCTAGTGCAAAGTATCATCAGATAAAAATATGACTGCATATTAACAGAAGTCTATACCTGGATATGTTAGCGGAAATCTACAGGATGAGCTTTCTGATATATATATATATATATATATATATATATACAGTGTGGGGCAGAGAGGACGGCCGTTTTTGAAATGGCTATTACTCAGCCCCAGTGGGAGAGACGTATGTTCTACAAGTACCATTCGGTCAGTAGTGTCTTAGCATTTTTTAATCTTTTTAGGTGAAGCCATGGCGCTCAGGATGATAACGTATCGCGTGTTTGCCTACAACAATTATATGAAGAATAATGAATCTGTCACGGCAGTTCAACGTGAGTTTCGGTGCCACTTTAATATCCACCGAAATCAGGCTGTTCCCACCCGTAACACAATCTTACGTTGGGCGAATGCACTTCGTATACGAGGTACACTAATCAATAGGAGACTGGTTGGGGCGCCACGAACGGCACAGACCCCGGAAAATGTGGAACGTATCAGACAAGCTTTGACACGGAGTCCGAATCACTCTGCTCGGTGGCGTTCCACTGAACTTGGCATCGGTTCTCGATCAGTAAGGCGTGTTTCCTGCATTTCTACTCGTACAAATTGGTCATTGGGCAAGAATTGAAACTATGGGACTATGCACAGTGATTTCATTTCGCACGTCAGATGGAAGCAATTTTAGAGGCAAATGACAACTTATTTTTTTAATGAATGATGAATCTCATTTTCATCTCAATAGCATGGTGAATCAACAGAACTGTTGTTATTGGGCTCTTGAAAATCCTAGAGAACTGCACGAAAGACCACTGCACAGCCCCAAAGTGACGGTCTGGTGTGATGCTGGAAAGGCTTCTGTCATTTTTGGAAGACAACAATGATGGAAATGCTGTTTCTGTGAATTCTGAGCGTAACATAGAGATAATAAACAACTTCTTTGTGTCTGAATTACGACGAAAACGTATGTCTATTCGACATGTGTGATTTCATCAGGATGGGGCGACGGCCCACACAGCTA
>NC_068989.1:60195904-60196061 GCF_001194135.2 Octopus bimaculoides
ACACACACACAAACATACTCACACGCACGCACACACACTCATATATGGATATGTACATACACACACACGTACATATATATGTATATATACATGTATATGCATATGTATATATCTATTCATGCATATATATATGTATATATATATACATACATATATA
>NC_068989.1:60196109-60201574 GCF_001194135.2 Octopus bimaculoides
TATATATATATATATATGTTATATATATATATATATGTGTGTGTGCGTGTGACTGTGTCTGTGTGTAGAAATCATAGTACAATATAGTGAATGCTGCATTCAAAAAGTTATTTTTTTATTGAATTTGGGGAAAATATCCAATACTGAGGAGCAATGTTTACCGACGCACAAAGTTAAAGATGATTGTAGAAAGTAAAGAATTAGTTTAAATTAAAGTACGCAATTCGGAAAATTAAATTTAAACTTTGTTTTCATGCAGGTTATGTCTATGAGTACAAGTTTCAGATTGAATTTGTCTGCGTAGTAGAGAGTCTAATGAACGGATATGTATGTATGTATCACTGTATGTATGTATGTATGTATGTATGTATGTATGTATGTATGTATGTATGTATGTATGTATGTGTGTGTATGCATGTATGTGTGTGTGTGGTATACGTATACACACACACACACACACACACATATATTATATATTATATATACATAAACGCAAACACATATATTCATATATATATATTTTTGCATTCATGTTTGTTTTTCATATGTATATATATATACATATATTCATATACTTACGTATATACATGGGTATATACATAAATATATATATATATCTGTACTCATACTATACATACATATACACACATATATATTTATACACACGTACTACACTACATGCACGCACACGTAGAAACACACACACACACACACACACACATATATATATATATATATCTGTGTGTGTGTGTGTATGAATATGTGTGTGTATGGATATAAATACACATACACATAACTGCCTGTCTATATATCTGTAATCGTATATGTGTGCATATAAATTGTTTGTGTACGCCAATGCCTGGCTTCCATCTTTATTTAAAATGCAGTACACATAAACGATCTCAGGGCAAATCTCTGCTCCAACCCTAATCATAACATTTCAGTAGGCCTGCCAATATTAAATATTTACGCTGCTTCCTTTCACAACCAGTTGCATTCGAAATGAATCAAAATAAGAGTGATTAGTAATCAATAGATATACCACCGCATGAAAAATGAATTAATAATTGCACAAACTAGAAAATTCATTTTTCAGTCGACTAAATTGGCCATACCGATGTAGTTGCTTCTACTATAAACTGTTTATGAAATTAAGATACGTGAGCTAATTGAGATATGACTGTTTTGAACTATTGTAGTGGTGTTTTGAGTAATACAGTATAAGTGAAAAGGTGCTGTACATTGTAGCATGGTGTGATATAATGGTGTTATTTCCTGTAATAAAGTGCAATATAGTGGTATATTGAAGGCGTACTGTTACCTTCAATGAGATGACGTCAACTAGAAGTAATCCAATGGGAAAATGTGATATTTTTAAAAAGAAGTTCATCTATTTGCTTTAGGAAGAGAACAAAATATCAACGTTTCAGATGCAATCCCGTTTTCAAGATGAAGGGGATTGATGAAATAATGCAAATCTTTGTGTGTTTGAATTGTCGTAATCGTAGATGTAGTAATGAAGTTGTGTAGCTTGGTGTGATAGAGATGTAACAGTATAGAATCTAAACGTGGTTAAATAATACAAGTTGTTCTAATGCTTCTATAGGATCATGAAGTGGCAGGCACATCTAGGTCTTAATATTTAATTTTAATTTGTATTAAAATCCAGCCGAAGCCAGTTTTGCGTTTCATTCTACTACGTTGATAAAAGAATTATTAGAATTATACTGAGATTGACAGACTGACTCATAGACAGTGAATATAGGAGTTTTATTGATAGATACGACAGTATAATACTTTTTGTTTAGTTTCATGTAATGAAGTCATGTTGCAGAGTAGCTTATTATCTTGTAGTGTGGAAATGTGGACGTTACTCCTTATGATGTATAAAAGACAGTAACCCTAGTGATATTCTGATCTATTTAGTATAGTGTTCAATCGTCTCTCAATGCTTCTCCATATTTGCTTTTAAAATGCTTAAAATAACAATTAATAAACTTATATTTAATCAGTCATTCCTATTTTACAAAAATAACAGGTCAAAAGAAATAATTTTAACATTACATGGCTCATATTAATGTAATTATGTAAGCTATAATAATTGTTTGGTAATTATACAGTGGAAGCACTTTAACTATCCAAATGTTAAATTCACATTTCTTTTATTTCTTCTTGCGCCTACATTTTCGTCGCTCCGATGCCAGTTGGTAACTGACACAGTTCAGATATATGTTGAACTTTGAATTCAACAATGTTCTTTTGGTTAAAATTTGTAGTTTTTAAAGTTAGATATATTAGATTATAAAATCATTCGCGAATGTTGAGTCTAGTATTTAGTTTCAAATTTTGTAGCTATACTTAGAGGTGTTTGTCACTGGATAAGAATATATATTAATACAGGCAATTCACAGAAGTTCTAGCAACAATTTTTTAGAGTGAGTTAAACTATTCTGCTTTGAGAGATAAAAAGTAGTATATACTAAAAGTTGAGTTGTTTGAACGTTCTCTCACTTCAAGTTCATACCCACACATGGATTTAACCAATTCTTATCTGATTAAAACAAATATTAGGTCGTCAAGTATGAAATTGGTAGTAAGGTATATGTTAAATTTGACAGCTGCTTGTTTTGCGTCCTTATATTTTGACAATCTTTATTTTTTATTAGAAATCTGACACATCTATTTCTTTATTCTAACTCATTTTGCGCTTTATAAAGTATTTATAAATCGTTTTTTGCTATTTTTGTTTAGAGATGGATAAGTCGAAAATTCGTACAGTTTTGAAATATGTGTTCTTTCTTGGTAGTGAAGGCGCAATGGCCCAGTGGTTAGGGCAGCGGACTCGCGGTCATAGGATCGCGGTTTCGATTCCCAGACCGGGCGTTGTGAGTGTTTATTGAACGAAAACACCTAAAGCTCCACGAGGCTCCGGCAGGGGATTGTGGTGAACCCTGCTGTACTCTTTCACCACAACTTTCTCTCACTCTTACTTCCTGTTTCTGTTGTGCCTGTAATTCAAAGGGTCAGCCTTGTCACACTGTGTCACGCTGAATATCCCCGAGAACTACGTTAAGGGTACACGTGTCTGTGGAGTGCTCAGCCACTTGCACGTTAATTTCACGAGCAGGCTGTTCCGTTGATCGGATCAACTGGAACCCTCGTCGTCGTAAGCGACGGAGTGCCAACAACAACAACATGTTCTTTCTTGGAAATACAGCATCACAGACAGCTCTGAATATTAATGGAATATTTCATTATAATGTTATTACACAGCAGACAGTATCAAATTGGTCTGCAAAATTTCGTTCTGGTAACTTTGACCTCACAAATGAGCAACGCGGTCGACCAGAAACAAAGATAGATAATGACAAACTGAAAGCCACCGTCGAGTCAGATCCATCTCAAAGTGCCCGTGAATTATCGTTGTTGTTTGGTGTTAGCATGCGAACAATATTGACTCACCTAGTTCAAATCGGTAAAGTGAAAAATTTGGATAAGTGGGTTTCACATGAACTCAATGAAAATTAGAAACGGCAACGATTGGAAGCCTGCATTATGCTACTTTCTTGTCACAGAAATGAATCGAATTGCAATAGGTGATGAGAAATGGATCCAATACAACAACCGTAAACGTCCAGCAAACTTGTTTTTCTTTTCTACAAATTTCATACTTGATGACCTAATATTTGGCTTATACAATGAAATTCTTAAGGATCATTAACTGCGATAGTTTTATTTACATTTGACGGATATTTGTCCTCATCTTGTTAGTAAACCAGGGTTCTCATTCCTAAGGTATTTTTCGATGTTATTATTGTTTAGGTCACTGCTTGGAATCGAACTCGGAATTAGTAGGCCGCGCTCTTAACCCCTACGCCATATGCCCGTGGGCAATTATGGAGTGAATTTTAGGGATTATAAATCTAATATTTTTCTATCCTTCCTTAATACCGTTTCCCATATGCTGCTCATATCTGCACTCGGTCTGCTTAGGAGGTTGTTGTGTCCTAGCATAAGTTGCGCCATTTTTTAGTTTTCGTATTTTCCAGTGGTGTTCTCTATCTATTATTTTAACTTCGTCCCACAGGGCGAGGTGGTCTCTATCTTTCCATACATGATCAGCCATACCCGATTTATCAACATCTCCTCGTGTCACAGCTTTGTGATCTTCATCTACATTTATTTTGAGGGGGTGACATGTTTCGCCTTTGTATAACCTACCACAGCTGCATGGGATGGAGTACATGCAATCTTTGGTCATACTCTCTTCTATTGGTGGTTTTACTTGGAGGAGATATTTGCGAAATGTTGTATTACAAACAAGATGAGTACAAATATCCGTCAAATGTAAATAATGTAAATAATGTACATCATTCCTCATCTCTTAAATATAGAACTGTGCGGTAGTTTTGTTGTTAAGTTCTGGTATATTTAATCAAACATTCACAGCTTCGCTGAAAGGCAATTTTGTAACTGACTGCTGATATGTACAGTAAGGTGTACAAACGAAGTAAAGGTTGGGGGGCCAATACTCTGCCGCGATTTCGAGTGTTTTAAAGTGGTTACGATATGAAGAGAAAACAAAAAAGCGAAAGAAAACGCGTCATGCCTCCATATCTTCCTACCGTCTCTTGATGTAATTAGTATTATCTGTTTATGAGCAGTTACAAATCCAATCAATATTTATATCTGAAAATAAGAAAGCTTAACAAGTAGGCTGTATTGATTTATTAAATAAGGAAAGAAACATAAAGATAAAAATAATTGTAAAACCAATTAGTTAGCATCAGAATAAAATAAGATAGTAGTTTTGAAAAAAAAATGTATATTATTTGTTTTATTTATTCCATTGCACCTATAAGTGAATACGTGCTTTTGCGTTCTTCTCAGTGAAGTTAATTACTTCTCATGCTGAACTGATTCCAACTACAGCCCACCACTCTGAATAAATTTAAGTATATAATAATCACTTATGAAGTGACAAGAAATTATCAAGAATGTGCAATTAAAAGAAGTAATAAAAGAAGACATTTGCAAATAAACCTGTTGTTTGGGTTCGTATGGAATCTGCACAACTGTAAGACATAATCTATTAGTTCGAATCGATATGGTGAGAGAGTTGATACCTCTTACTCGCAAAGATGTTTTCCTAGTCTTGAGAAGATCAGGATGAAATAACATGATATGTATTTATACATGTGATTCCAAAGGCCTAGCCTTCGTTCGAATAGTTTATAATAAATCTAAGACCGTGAGAAAGCAGCCGAGAAGAGACGGGATATCCACAGCCATCTCGAAAGAGTAAGACAGGAGAATAGTTTCTGTTGACTTGAAAAGAAAAAATTGAACTATATAGTGTTTATGGCTTCGTCCGTGATTTGAAGCCGTACCTACTTTCTGAAGCAAACATACACATACACACACACATACACACACACACACACACACACACACACACACACACA
>NC_068989.1:60201679-60202272 GCF_001194135.2 Octopus bimaculoides
ACACATAGAGCACACACACACACATAGAGCACACACACACACATAGAGCACACACACGTACATACGTGTGCACGCGCACGCGCACGCACACACACCAAAAAACGAAAAAAGAAAAACTTCAGTTAATAATGATTTTTTTTTATAAACCGCTCAGCACAGAATTATAATGGTTTATCATGTTGGAACATGACCAGAAATATATGAGGAAGCTTCAGTACCAATTAAATCGATTCCAAGTATACTAGTGGCACTGTATTGATCCCAAGTCAAGTTAGTAGTCGGAACATAGAGATTCGTAACTAAAAATTATAATACATTCAAGGTACGTAACTAAAAAGATTCAGTCCAGCACTATGCACTTAATTGATCATGCACTGTCTTCATGCAGCAGTAACAGATCAATGAAGACTTTTTATGTCAGTGTTATTATTGCTCTGGAGGCGCAATGGCCCAGTGGTTAGGGCAGCGGACTCGCGGTCATAGGATCGCGGTTTCGATTCCCAGACCGGGCGTTGTGAGTGTTTATTGAGCGAAAACACCTAAAAGCTCCACGAAGCTCCGGCAGGGGATGGTGGCGAACCCTACTGTACTCT
>NC_068989.1:60202282-60204037 GCF_001194135.2 Octopus bimaculoides
CTGTTGTGCCTGTAATTCAAAGGGTCAGCCTTGTCACACTGCGTCACGCTGAATATCCCCGAGAACTACGTTATGGGTAAACGTGTCTGTGGAGTGCTCAGCCACTTGCACGTTAATTTCACGAGCAGGCTGTTCCGTTGATCGGATCAACTGGAACCCTCGACGTCGTAAGCGACGGAGTGCCAACAACAACATATTATTGCTCTCTTGCGAAATCCGAGGGCGTTTAGAAACACTAACACCCCATTAACCAGCAAAGTTACTAATATAATATATCTTCAGAATATATTCTTTAAGTGACAGTTAAATACTAAACTGATTAACATTTTTCAACTGTTTTTAATAACGGTATTGAAACCATTTTTTGTGGCAGTATTACTTTACACTCATTTCGAAAGTACTCATCACATGTCAGAAAGAAACTTTTCGCAAGACTTCCTGATGTTGTTTAGAATGTTTTTAATAAATAGTTATATTTGAAATGTCTTGACATTTTAGGATATTAAATTGTTACATTATTCTTGAACATATTCTTAAACGGAACATTAATTTTTCCCGAACATTGCACTCTTAAAATATCGTGGACACATTTAAGGGCAGTTTTATCCATTCTGCGTGAGTAGCTGTTTATTTATCATATTATTCAGAAAGCATTATCGAGCTAATAGATTATTTAGTAGCTTCTTGAGTCCGGTGGATTGGCAGAATCTTTAGAGCGTCGGAAAAATACGTTGCATTATTTGTTCCGGTTCGCTAAGTTCAAATCCCACCGAGATAAACTTTGCCCTTCATATTTGCTAGCCTTGTGCCTAAATTAAAAGCAATGTATTAGCTTGTAAACCTAAATTTCTGGTCTAAAATCAAAGTAAAAAGAGACTTTCTATAAACTTAGGAACTACAACGAAGGTACTTTTAGTACCTTCGTCGTAGTTCCTTAGTTTATAGAAAGTCTTTTTATATTTTGATTTTAGACGAGAGATATAGGTTTACAATTTCTATAGTCTTAATCAAGGGGAAGACGAATGACCTTATAGTCATTACATTAATGAAAGAAAATTTGAAATAACCTTGAACATCAGTCCAATGTAACGAGACTCGTAGTATAAAATTTCCTGCTACAAAATACTTGTAAGTGATTCGAACCCATGAACCTGGTAGACCAACTTATTAGTTTCACAATTTGTGACCCCTACTAATGATTATCAATAGCTCCTTGCTTTGTTGTTAATTGCTTTCTCTCGTGAGAAATTAATAAGTGAAAATATTAGAACGTAAGGTGTTATTTATCTTTCTAGTTTTTTTTTTTCACTCTGGTTACTCTTATCTAAAGCATCAAGTAATGGATGCACTTTGCGTTAGACACCCGTTGACAAAAAGAGTCCAACAAAAATGAAAATAGAAAAAGAGTATAAGATAAAACCACAATTTAAGTAATGCAATAAGATGCTGTTTGTAATTCCATATATTGTCCAATGTCAAACTAGATGATTTTTCAAGGAGAAATGACAGAACTCATTAGGCCACTGTAAGGAAAACATGCAGAACTCATCAAGGCATGGCATTTAGCTCAAATACTTTATTCATTTCATTTATTCAATCTTAATTTGTCAGTTTCTTGGAAAGTGGTTCCTTTTCGATTGGACATTAATTAATTTATTATCCCAACAGGGAATAATCTTCTGTTTTAATATTAACTAATGTTTCTCTTCAAAGTGCACTCAAAGTGCATGCATATATGTATATATATATATATAT
>NC_068989.1:60204423-60205475 GCF_001194135.2 Octopus bimaculoides
TATGCAATTATGCGGAAAAACCAATTAAATATAACAGAATGAGTGCATGGATTTGATATACCATATATAAGTATATGTAATATATGTATATGTATCTTGGTACCTTCCTGATTTCAATCTTCTACAGAGGCAGCTCTTATGATAGCAGTACGCTCTAGATATTAGCAGATGTACGGAATAAAGAAGACATTTTGCTTGTTCCCTCAATTCTTTTACAAAAAGAATCTTGTGTTTTGGATCTCTTTCCTCTAAAGTGTTAAAATAGAGATGTCGACGTAGTGATAATAAATATGATTAATCGATCTATTTTGACTGGTTTCTGTTGCATTATCTTTACAAGAACGAGGAGCGAACTCTCAGTATTCAGAAATTAGGAGTCGAGTTGTAAATATTGAAATTTATGTTGATGTTCAAATTCTTTAATTACTTTATCGTAGTCCATTACTCATTCTATATTTAATTAAACAACTCCTTTAAAGAAGGAGCTTTCTACGAAACTATTAAAGGCTTTTGCTATTAACAGTTGTTTTGAAATCTCACAATCTTTTGCTATTTTTAATCTGTATAACCACATCTAAGTATAATTGATAATAGCCAGTATAACAATTAGCTAGTTGGTTGGTTTCTCTAGTCACACTTTACATCATATTGAGAAAAGAAGAGAGAGAGAGAGAGAGAGAGAGAGAGAGAGAGAGAGAGAGAGAGAGAGAGAGAGAGAGAGAGAGAGAGAGAGAGAGAGAGAGAGTAATAGGGATATACAAAACGAGTTAAGATTAGAGGTTAAAGATGAGTGTCTTATAACTCTGTGACAAATACATTATTACATGAAAATCTGCAGCGATAGGTTTTCGGTGGTGTACATAACAATTATGTTGGTAAAATTAAGAAAAAGTAATAATATATGCTTATTCTACAATTAAATAAGTCAAATGAGAAACGTATATACTGTATGGTATTACTCCTTCCCTCTGTATATAGTCTATACTTTATCGCAGAGCCACACGTATATATATTATATCCTGTAATATATTACTACACCTATATATATTATA
>NC_068989.1:60205978-60209427 GCF_001194135.2 Octopus bimaculoides
CACACACACACACACACACACACATATTAGACAAAATGAAATAAGAAAGCCAAGGCTGTGAGAAGTTTTCAGGACATTTATGAGGAAAAACAGCTAACAACAACAACGGACCATGCTCCACCCCTCCATTTTCCAAAAATACTGATAGCACTACTCCTAAGCACCCATATGCGCACATGTATATATAGAAGACTATACGTATCAAACTATCACAGAATTTCGCAAATCTGAAACACCCTTCACTTTCGAACAACAAATTTCCTCATCAAAGCAAAAAGTTCTGCACTCTCATACACATATCATATACATATTTTATCTTCAAGCATCTGTAAATATTTATCTCAAATACAAATACAATTTATACTAATTCTTCAATATTGTAGCATACGTTTCTACACAACTAAACACTAACGCAAGAAGTAAATCAATAATTAACAAATATATTATAAAAAACCAAAAAACTCTAAGATGAGTACGCCACAACAAAAATCTAAACAAAATTGGTCTGAGAAGGAAATAGACCTGATAAATTCATGGTACTGTCTTGGTCAAACGGAGATCATAGACACATCATGCCGCGACCTAATGGCCAGACGTACAATTCAACTCTTCAGAAATCGCTCCGAAAAGCAGATTCAAAACAAACTTAAACAAATTGAAATGGCATTTAAATTAATTGACATTTTGAAAAACTCCAGCGTGTTTTCTCTTCAAATACTTGTCAACAGCAACAACCACCACCACGGAAACAACAACAACAACCAAGGCAACAACAGTAACCACACCGGCAACAACAACAGCCACCACGGCAACAATAACAACAACCATCAAAGCAACAACAACGACCACCGCAGCAAAAACAACAACAATCACCACAGTAACAACAACAACAACAACAACAACAACCACAGCAGGAACAACTGACCCAGCCCTAACCTTCAACACTCCTTAATTCAACCACAATTGATGACCTACTTAATGAAACGGTCAACTTCTCAGATTCCAGCTGTTCACAGCCCATTCAACCAGTTTGTTACCCACCCATCAAATCTTCAACAGCAGCAACAATTACAGTAAGAACCACAACTGCAACTTTACAACCACAGCTAAAACAACCACCTCAAAAACAGCAACAGACACAGCTTCAAACGACTGCTATCCCATTTTGTGATCAACCAGCTAAATGCTTACTTGAAGACCCCTTAATGAATTTGCCAAACACATCATGGCAGACAGTTGTAGATACTGTAACAAATATATGCGCGAAACATACTCCATTAAGATTAGTATAGAAATCTTAGTGCAGAATCCTTAGAAATAGAAGAGCAATTATCAGAAAAATAAAAAGAATTAACAAGAAAATCAATCAACTTAAATACTGCCAGAAAAAAACTCACCCATTCGACTGCCATTGCATCACACGAATCGAAAAAAAACACAACCTTCGAAAAAGCATGATGATCATCATTAACAGACAAAGAGCAGCTGAGGAGAGTTGGGACAGTGAGAAAATAAAACTTAATCCCAAAGTGTTCTTTTCATTTGCAAAAAAAACCCTAAAAAAACGTAAAGATGCTGTTCCCACTGTTGGTCCTCTGGTTCATGAGAACAACACTCTACATGATGATGCAAAATCCATGTGCGAGATACTGCAGTGACAATACTGCTCTGTTTTCAGTAACGCTAATGCAGCTGATCTGGCTAGTATCAGTGATGTAAATCCTCAACTAACCATATCCGACATACTTTTGGTGCTCCTGATATTCTAACAGAAATAGATAAGATCAAGCACAACTCGGCAGTAGGTCCCTATAAGTTCTCGGCCACTGTCCTGAATATGTGTCGATATCAAATTGCACTCCCTCTAGTTGAGCTCTAGAGAAACTTACTTGATGCAGGTTACATTCCTGATCATTTTCTTTACCAGTCTGTTGTTCTATTCTTCAAAAAGGGAAACAAATCTCTTCCAGTGAACTACCATCCGATTTCACTCACTTCTCATATCATTAAAGTATTTGAGAGGGTGGTGAGATCACGAATAGTTCACTTCCTCGAAGACAGCAATCTGCTGAACCCCAGGCAGCATGGTTTCCGTGATGGCAGGGACTGCTTGTCGCAGCTTCTGCACCAATTTGATGACATCCTAAAAGCAATGAAAGAAGGCTCCAACATTGACGTCATATACCTTAATTTCAAGGCATTCAACAGAATGGACAACAAAATCCTGCTGAAGAAACTGTCCAACATTGGTGCCCGTGGAAAGCTGCTGCAGTAGATAAAGTGTTTCCTGACGAACAGAACCCAATTTGTTGTGCTTGAGGGAATACGATCCAGGTTAGCCAAAGTCAGTAGTGGTGTCCCACAAGGAACTGTGTTGGGCCCACTCCTCTTTATTATCTACATCAATGACATAGTAGACGTCATCAAACATTCTACGTTGAAAATCTTTGCAGATGATTCCAAACTCCAGAAATCCATA
Source organism: Octopus bimaculoides (assembly GCF_001194135.2). NCBI lineage: Eukaryota > Metazoa > Mollusca > Cephalopoda > Octopoda > Octopodidae > Octopus > Octopus bimaculoides. Next base: position 60,208,458 of record NC_068989.1, read on the forward strand.
AACGGCATGGGAGACCGAACATGCCTTCAGTCGGATCTGTTTGCTGTTGTCCAACGGAAAAAAAACAATATGCTTCTAAATGAAGATAAGTTCGATTCGATCCACTTTGGAAAAGAGGATACTCTGAAATTACCATATGTTCTTCCCTCGGGTGACTCCCTACTGTCATCCAACAAAACCAGAGACCTTGGAGTCATTTTTTATAACAATCCAAGCTGGAGTTCCCACGTAAACAGCAAGGTTGACATGGCATCAACCTTCTCTACTCTACTTTTGCCCGACCCCACCTTGAATACTGTTGCCCACTGTGGTCTCCCCATACGAAGCAACTCATTATGAAAGTGGAAACACTCCAGAGGTCAATAACAAGAAAGATAGACGACACGAGAGGCATTGACTATTGGGGTCGACTAAAAAACTCAATCTCTACTCTCTCCAACGCTGCCGGGAGCGCTACATCATTTGTGTGATGTGCAAAATATTCCATCAATATTGCACAAATAATGCTGGCTTCAATTTTAAAATCCATTCAAGACTTGGGCCCAGTACTATCCGGCCACTGCAAAAATCGACCTCAAGACACATAGCAACATTACGTCACAATTACTTTACCTCAACCGGTCCAGCTCTCTTGAATACCGTACCAAAATACGTCAAAATGGAAGTGGATCCCATAAAATTCAAATATTTACTGGACAAATTTCTTCAAAAAATCCCGGACCAATCTCCTATACCCAGATATGACTCCAACAATAATAACTCTTTGTTAGAGTGGGCCATAGTGCTCCATATATGACTAAAAGACTTCACCAGGTGGTGCTATTAAGTTAGACAATGCTTGGGCCTATACTGACCGAAACCTATCAAAGTTACACACACACACACACACACACACAAACACATATACATATACACATATATACATATATATATACATACATATAAACATATATATATACACACACACACA
>NC_068989.1:60209510-60211985 GCF_001194135.2 Octopus bimaculoides
TATATATATACATATATAAACATATATATACATATATGCATACATATAATTATCAAACAGGACGTCAAACATTAAGGCAAGGCAAATAATATAAAATACTATTACAGGAAGAAATGCAAAATCTTACAGCTGTTTGTGGGATATCCTCGAGTATGGGATATTCCATCAACAGAGACAAATTGGGGGGGAAATGTGTGGAAAATGAGAATGGTGTATATCAATAAGATGACAACATAGAAGAAGGGGATAAAAAAATAAGGAGATGGAACATTTCTTCCTGTAATAATATTGTATACGATTTGCCTTGCCTTAATGTTTGACGTCCTGTTTAACAATTATATATACCGTCTCGGCTATAACCTTGGAGCCCCACTAATCCCTTACAGCACTTACTTAGCGTTTAGATCACCTGTGAACTAAACCCCCATACTTTGTATATATATCTATACATAAGTTAGATGTTAGAGCTCTTGAAAGAAGTGTCCCCAAAGAAACTGACGCACCTTGTATATTAAATGATGTATAACTACACCTTCTTGCATTTGTTATATAATTACACTTCTATTATTTGCATCTAAAAATGCTGCATTAGCTGCACCAATGTATCGTCAGAAATTTTTTACGTATTCAAAATATTATTATAGCTTAATATATTAAATTCTCAGATTATTAGATATTTCTAAAATATGAATTGCTCGAAGGCATAACACATTAACCACAATAGGCATTATGTGCATGACTCAGGTTAAAAGTCACGCCCCTATGCTTATATCAGATATTCACAGATCTACTATATTATAGATATATCTCAATCTAAGTACGCATATTTCCTATTTTCCTTAGTGTCTAGAAGGCTGTTTGCTTTAATCAATATATATATTTAATCTAAGTCACTCCGTTTTGGCAGTGGTGTTGGATGTTTTCCATATAATAGATTCAACTGATAAGTTTTGTCCCTGTCGACAATTCTGTTCATACAGTTTTACTTGTTATGACTTCATTCTTACTTATTGTTTTACCGAATTTAACTTGTGGTGGAGGTTTTTATATTTCAGAAATACTTCACCTTTTATCTCTGTATGTGTCTGAGCTATCAATCTCGAATTACGAGTATAATCCACGAAAAGTTTGAGAGAATTTTAAAGTCAATCGGTTATAAGACCTTTATTGATATATTTCACGTTGTTTGTTTGTTGGCACTCCGTCGCTTACGACGTCGAGGGTTCCAGTCGATCCGATCAACGGAACAGCCTGCTCGTGAAATTAACGTGCAAGTGGCTGAGCACTCCACAGCCACGTGTACCCTTAACGTAGTTCTCGGGGATATTCAGCGTGACGCAGTGTGACAAGGCTGGCCCTTTGAAATACAGGTACAACAGAAACAGGAAGAAAGTGTGAGAGAAAGTTGTGGTGGAAGAGTACAGCAGGGTTCGCCACCATCCCCTGCCGGAGCCTCGTGGAGCTTTAGGTGTTTTCGCTCAATAAACACTCACAACGCCCGGTCTGGGAATCGAAACCGCGATCCTATGATTGCGAGTCCGCTGCCCTAACTACTGGGCCATTGCGCCTCCTATTTCACGTTGTAATCATATAATAAATAATCTAATAAATAAAATACCGGACTGCGTGTATCTAAATGAGTTTATTACTTGGCGGTTAGCATTGTATAGTAAGTAGTAAGCTCCTTATAGTGAAAGCAGTAATCGGGTTTCAGTTCAAGGTTATAGGCTCTGCAGTATATTTACACACCAAACAATAGTGTAATAGGCTCAAACGCCACAAAGCATTAAGCCTCCCCTCGTATTACCTCTTATTACTTTAATGTTGAATGACACAAATGATGTTATTCGACATGTTTTCTCGTGATAAACGCTTCACTTAAGGTATCTGCCCGGCCTGCCTGTAAATCTTCATTGGATGGAACAAGAAAAGAACCCATGATTTTGACAAAGCCCTTATTGGTTACCCGTCTCTTGTCACACGCCTGTTGAATGGATGAGGCGGAAACATGCAGCAAAGTTTTATCATATAGACAAATAGGCGCTCTCGAATCTCGAATAGGACGCAAATCAGTTTCTGGGTAGAGTCGTTAGATGGATACGGAATCTGACAAGTGATGACCCATTATCCTGTGAAGCGCTGTTGAGCGAAAGGATTGCAAATGAAAAAATATATATGAATGAAAATAAATATCTAAATAAACGTGCATTATTATAATTCTAGAGAGTCAAAAATACGAATTCTTTATTCCCAGGGAATATCTTAAAATGAATTTGATAAAAAGATTAAATGTGCAATTCCGACAAACTTAATACGTTTACAAGACATCAAAGCTGACTTAAATCAAGACAGACCTGAATGTAATCGTGTTATAACATTAAGACCAGATTGAGAATTTAAGCAACCCAGTTTTAAAAACGACTTAGTAACATTGTCTGAATGAGTTGCCGTAGACAGAGCAAGGCGCCTCTTTCA
>NC_068989.1:60212539-60235825 GCF_001194135.2 Octopus bimaculoides
ACTCTTTTACTTGTCATTGACAGCGGCCATACTGAAGAACCGCCTTTAGTTGAGTAAATCAACCCCAGGACTTATTCTTTGTAAGCCTAGTACTTATTCTATCGGTCTCTTTTGCCGAACCGCTAAGTTACGGGGACGTAAACACACCACCATCGGTTGTCAAGCGATGTTGGGGGGACAAACACAGACACAGAAACACATATATATATACATATACATATACATATATACGACGGGCTTCTTTCAGTTTCCGTCTACCAAATCCACTCACAAGGCTTTGGTCGGCCCGAGGCTATTGTAGAAGACACTCACCCAAGGTGCCACGCAGTGGGACTGAATCCGGAACCATGTGTGTGTATGTGTGTGTATGTATACATGTATATATATATATATATATAAAATTCAAATAAGTTATCAATATCTATAAAAATAATGATAAAGTGGTCAGCAAACATAATACAAATAAGCAACATATATAATAAAAAGTCGGGGTACATTATGTAACCTATAATCCACTCTAAATGTTTCTCTATTTATAACCTCAGGTCGAATGCGATGGACTATATACGCGCGAAACGCATGTATATGTTGGCATCTGTACGAATATATTTATAAGTATGTATATGTATTTCCCGCTTATATATTTGTCGCTGTACCTCTACTGAGGATTGCAAAGTAAACTTTATTACAGAGCATGAAATCTTAAGATATAGGATTATCCGAAATTTTGTAAATCTTCTTGGTTATTATCTCGCATTCGACCAGGATTTATAAATAAAGAAAAAAAGTAGAGTGGATTGTAAAGTATTTGAAATGTATTTCTGGCGTATAGGCGCTAGCATTCCAGCTCGTTTAATTATAATTATATTTCTATAATTATATACCTAAAAATTAATTTTACCGATATGGTCATATGAGAGAGAGAGAGAGAGGGTTGAGGGAGAGAAAGAGAATTTAAACATGGATGCAATGGAATATGTTTTAATAAGAATCCTCGAAAGTGAAGATCAGTGACTGAGAAACGATAGATGGTAAATTGACGAACTGGCAGTGTAGTTATAACGTTGGATGAACTGTCATTGTTCAGGCTGTCTTGGTCTGAGTTCAATTTCCGTGGATGTTAGCTTTACTTGTTATTCTTTTGGACTCGATTAAAAAATATACAGGCGGAATCGTTAAAGTTTGGTAAAAGGTTCGTTGTGGTATTTGTTTTGGATGTTTGTGTCTGTAACCGGGGTGGAAGTGTAAGTGGAGACTTAATCTATGAAGCAGTTACTTCACCTAGCACTCAAACTTTCTATCAAGTTGAGGATCTATCAGGTTGAGGATTACTTCCGAAATTCCTCACTGAATTTCAAAAATAATTGTGATCCTGCTAAACAATTGAATAGAGAATGTCAAGTTTTTTTTTATTAATTAGGCACAAAAGCGGATTATACATGAAACATCCATGTCACGTGATGTAGATGCATAAGAATGAGAAGGAATCTGGTGGGGAATTCTGTTTAGAAGGTGTGAAGGAATTGTGCTAAATGAAACCGTGATGAATGCAAACTATGAGAAAACTGAAGTTGTACATCAGGAAAATATTGGTAGTTAATGAGTGTTACTAATTTAAAGAATAAAGCTTAAATACAAGGTGGGAATTAAATGGCAGGGTAAAAGGATTAATGAATGATAAAAGCAAAGACAAATACAGTCGTAAGATTACTCAAGAGTAAAATGAAGAAAAAAAAAAGAACCTGCTGAAGTAGATAAATAGACGGGTCGAAACATAATTTTAATCAATGTCAATCACGAACAAGTAAAAGAATTGATGTTAAGCATAAATACAAAACATTGGGGTATCGATATTTGTAATACGGTAGTCAGAAAACTATATAAGCGAGATGGGTGTTTACTGGAAAATGCTAAGCTAATAAGAGGATAATGAAGACATTTCTGGTATGTCGTTACATGGAAGATTCAATCTTAATATACATAATTCCTCATCTCTTAAATACAGAACTACAGAAGTGTTCGTGATGTGGCGCCTCCAAGGACACTCAAGGTTCTGTTGGAACTAGGAAACCATCTCTTCTTCAGGCAAGCCTATGTTCTCAATTTGCCAGAAGTACTGTTCGAACTATTCAATGAGTAAAGCCTAAGCATAGATTTGGCCTGTCAGTGTCTTTAATCTTAGGGATTCAGTATAAGAAAATATTCATAACCATCACGATTTTATGTTTCTGAAGAACTAATATTCTTGTGTGTGTGTTGATGTTTTTAAATAACTGATTTAACGTTTCCTGGAAAGAAAGACTCATGTCTCTCTTCCTCCGAAAATCAAAACAAAAACAGTATTGTTATTACTTTATTCGGAGAAGTAATTATATAAATTACGTCAAAGAAATAAAATTCAAGGAAGTCTACGTTAAGAAAATTAAGAATATATTTTGGCAAAGCAAGATTAATTGGAATAAATTTCGATTTCCTTTAATATATCGAAGCAAAAAAAGAATGCTTTGAGCAAAAAAAAAAAATGTCTGTCGTTGCAGTTATTAAGAAAAACAAAACAATGGAATTTAATTTAAATAGGCAATAGAATAGTCATTTTCTATCTGCGAAAGTTTGAATTTTTCAAACTCATGAGGAAAAATTAATGTAAAGTGGTATTTTATAAACATAATAGATATGTCTGAAGTGGAAAATAATTTGTCTGTAGCCTCAGATCATAGAAGATATAACGTAAACTACTCGAGATATTATATTGGTTTCAAGTTTAGGCACAAGACCAGCAATTTCGAGCGAGTAGTTAAGTCGATTACAAGGACCCCAATACTCAATTGCTATTTATTTTATCGAGCCCAAAATGATGAAGGTAAGGTCGAACACGGCGGGATTTGAACTCTGAACGTAGAGACTGACGAAAGGCCACTAAGCAGTTTGCTCATCCTGCTAATGATTTTGTCCGATCGCTGCCTTACTCGTGGATGTATTAAGATGCAATACTTGATAAGTCACTAATATTGTTGAGACTAAGAACAGCGTCAATTGTATTTCCTTTCGCCCATTAAAAGAAAGTGAAGGTCCTGCGAAAATAAAGACACGGTGAATGGAATCCTTGGTCCTGTATGTTTTTCGAGTTATTTCAATCCCATTATGTAGCCATTTACCCAGTGGAGATACATTCCATTGTAGAGTGCTCTTTGAGGCAGTTTGACAGTGTGGATGGCGGAGTTGAAAATGTTACTCTTTTACTCGTTTCAGTCATTTGACTGCGGCCATGCTGGAGCACCGCCTTTAGTCGAGCAAATCGACCCCAGGACTTATTTTTTGGAAGCCTAGTACTTATTCTATCGGTCTCTTTTGCCGAACCGCTAAGTTACGGGGACATAAACGCACCACCATCGGTTGTCAAGTGATGTTGGGGGGACAAACACAGACACACAAACATACACACACACACACACACACACACACACACACACACACACACACACACATATATATATATATATATACACAGTCATATATACAACGGGCTTCTTTCAGTTTCCGTCTACCAAATCCACTCACAAGGCTTTGGTCGGCCCGAGGATATAGTAGAAGACACTTGCCCAAGGTGCCATACAGTGGTAATGAACCCGGAACCATGTGGCTTGTAAGCAAGTTACTTACCACACAGCCACTCCTACGCTAAATGTTGGCAATTAATGCACTATAATGGCAATTCCACCAGCTCTCCCTGGCTTTTCTGCACGGCTCTTGGCCTGAACAGCTACTTCATGAACCAGCACGCTTCGCACTCATCAAGATGAAGATATATTCGGATACGAGTTAACGCCGACGACGAATCGATATAGCGTTGTCCTGTTGACTAAGATATTTGAATCTGAAGTATCTTAAGCACTCTGTATATATCAAGATATCCCATAAAGAAAGTGTTACTCATTAGTGCAAGGAAAAGCGGCAAAACTATAAAAACTGCATTGTTGTCTTGTAGTAACCTTGACATATGGTATATGATTCATAACAGAATAGCGCTTCTTATGATAACCACTGAATTGTCTAGTTAATTTGGTTTTCTTTGTTGTTTAGCTCAAGGTAGTCAAGATTGAGAAATCCTGTGATCTAAGGCATTCCAACCGTGACCGTCTCTTTTAAATTTAAATATAATATTGGATATTTACACTTTTCTCTAATACTGAAGTATATAAATGTTCGATCCTGAAGCATATAAATGTTTTCGTTCCTTCCCATAAAATAAACTTTTAAATTTCCCAAGAGCTTTAAAATCACAAGCAGTCTAGTCATAAAGGGTAAATAATTGATCAAACGTTGACAACATAGTTATTACACACACTCTCTTTCTCTCTCTCTCTCTCTCTCTCTGTCTCTCTCCCTCTCTCTCACACACACACACAAATATATGCGTATATGTGTGTGCATGCATACATATATGTATGCATGCGTATGCATATACATACATACTTATATAAACGTGATTAAGTGGAAAGTAATTGAGAAATCTATACCTTATGTTAATGGATCGAATAAATGTAAGCTTTGCTTAGCTAAAAGAGCGCAGATCCTGTTCAGATCTAAGATCCCTAACTCTCTACTGAACTCTAGGTCAGAAGTTTTCAGCAGTTGCAAGCATGTGCATAAATATATTTTGAAGAGTTGAAAAATTCCACCAATTCCCGACTAACTTGTTGAAATCTTTCCAGCCTTATAATTTAACGTCTAAGGAGTATCGATCTTTTACCTTTTTACTTTTTATTTTTGAGTTTTCGTTTTCCGTGTTTTACCTTCTGCGTTTTCTATATGCTGCCTTCACAATTCCTTTAGTTCGGTATGTTATGTGGTTTGTGCCTGAAGAATGATTCAGATATTTCTCAACATATGAAACTATTACTTGCACTTAAAGACGTGTATTGTGTCATTTATATAAATATTTATCTCTCACCAGATGGATTACTTTTTCTGTTGAATTTTCTATCACGGAACAGTACATTATATATATATACAATGAACCGCAAAAGAAACTCGATTTTTTCAAATGTCATTTTTATATGGTAAATTTCGAAAATTTCTTTCGGGGATGTAAGTGTAAATGTTCTAAGAAATACTGGTTTATGGCTGAGACCCAAATTGCAGGTAACGTTTCAACTTTCCCTGAAACAGTCGCACGTTCATCTCGTGGAGGTTATGTGTATAAACACAGACTTGAACCGCGTTTCTGGAATTCGCAATTTGAACGAGTAAGATGTTTGTGCCTTGTGTGGGACGTTGTGTGTGATTTGTGATTGCTGGTGTTGGTTTGCAGTTGGATGTCTTTTTAGGGGGGTACCTCTTGAATCCCTTCTTTTTCTCTTTGGTTCCACCTCGACGCTGCTTTCGGTTGGTGTTGTTTCCGTTTGGGTTTCTTCCTTCGGGCTCTTTTCGAGTTGCATTGCTGTTGTCTCGGTACGACTAGCCGCCAAGAAATTGGGTTGCTGTCGTCCTGCTCGAAGGCCTGTCCTCACCGCCCGCTACTGTCAGTCACGACTACAGTTGGCTACACATAAATATATAAATACATGCGTACATACATACATAGAATTGAAAAGAGATGAAGAGAGAGAGAGAGAGAGAGAGGGGGGGATTAAGACGAGAAGCAGGAAGAAAGGATAGTGTCTGTTAATTCAAGAAATATGTACCTTATTAAAAGAATTTCGAACTTTTAACGCTGGAATTTTTTCTACTTCTTGAAGCCATTTGACAGCGGCCACGTTGGAAAACCGTCTTTTTTAGTCGAATGAATTTAGCTTTGTGCTTATTCTTTTCTAAAAGCCTGATAACTGTTCCAAAGATTTCTTTTAGTGAACCGCTAGTTACAGAGAACCGATAAGTTACAGTGAGGGACAAACATAGACAGAAGGAAACGCACACACATATTAATTAATACGACAGCCTTCTTTCAGTTTTCCACTCACAAGGCTAAAGTAGAAGACACTTGCCCGAGGTGCCACGCAGCGGGACTGAGCCCAATTTCTTACTACAGAGCCACTCCTACATTTTTACTAGAATACTTTCTAATAAGGCCTTTGATTGAATAGTTACTGATAAGGCCGTATCTGTATAGCGGCTCTCAAAGCATATGGTCCTCTTTGTTAATTAAATGATTTTATTACAAAAATATGAGAAATATGTTAATTCGGGATGTTCGATTAATCTGTTGTGGAAGTTATCGTTGTTGTTGTGTAGCCCGAAGTCAAGCCTAACTGAGTAGAGCAATGATCAAATGTATTCCATTTATGACCATCCTGTCGGCATGGATTATTAGGAATACATTATTCAACATTTCTTAACTATTTCAAAACTGCGTGGTGCAATTCAAGAGGAGGTGCAGCTAACTATTTTTAGTATATCGTATGATAATATAGAGTGCCACTCGTAAGCTTGAATTAATGTTGTGAAGTGCCGAAGTTGCAATCTGAGTGAAAGTAATCCTTTGTAAATACGTTTTTAACATTTGATAAATGAAAGAATGTTAACCTCGTTCTTCTTTCTTGTCAAACAATTTGATCATGGCAGAAATCGTTATTGAAAAACAACTGAAACAAAATTAAATCATTTCCTAATACAATTAATCGCTCCAGTATAAATTAATCAGTCAAGTATCAAATTAATAACTCAAATTCAAAATTCAAAATTCAATACTCCAGCATAAAATTATTCAAACAAGTAGAAAATTAGAAACTCCAGTATGAAATTGCTCATTCAAGTATAAATTATTTACTCCCTTATAAATGTATCATCACCGTATAAAACTAATCACTCCAGTATGAAATCAATCATTTGAACATAAGACTAGTCACTCCAATGTAAAACCAATCACTTGAATATAAAATCTATATCTCCAGTATAAACCATCAGACCCATTATAAAATCGATCATTCTAATATGAAATCAATCTCTCTCCAGTATAAGGCAATGTTTTCAGTATATAAATAAACACCACAATATAGAACAAATCACTCCAATATAAAATCGATAATTCGAACATACAATCAATCACACAATTATCACTCAAATTCTATCGCTCCAGTATGGAATCAATCACCCCATTATAAAATCAGTTACCCCGACGTAAAACCAGTACCCCTAATGTGGAATTAATCACGTCAATATGAAATCAATATTTCCAGTATATAATCAATTATAATATTACTCATTCCAATATAAACAATCATTCCAATATACAATCAATCGCTCCTATACGGAATCAATTGCTTCTGTATAAAATTACGCATTCCAATATAAGATTATTTACTCATGATAAAATCAATATCTCCAATATGAACTTAAAACAATAACTAAAGAAGGCGGCGCTAGACAATAATAGATAATCCAGGGAATTAATTTTTTAATAGTGTTGTCACAAACAAGTTCAGGAATCGAATGGCAGAATGGAATCTCACGAAATTATTATTGTTTTCTGTTAGATAAAATATTGATGCCACAATTGATATATTTTCGGTAAATATATTAATGAAGAAATTAAAACTAATTAGAGAAAGGACACTGAATCACAGAGAAATTATATAAGAAAAATGTGTCTTTATATATATAAAAATGTGTCTTTATATATAAATGTTGTCGGCGGAAAGTGACACCATTCCAGTCATGTTCATCCCTTCTTAATTTCAGACATGAGGATATTCTTGTCAAGATGCACTGTGTAACATTACTTTTTAATGATCGTTGTGTGATTTGTAAAATGTCGAGCAACCAGAATGAGGCTCGCACGTCTGTTCGTCTATTGCTTGGTTACTTAAAGCTGTACACACCATAAACAGACTGAACAATTTTCTCATGGAACAATCTGCTAGCATTGACTTTATATGTTTCGTTTACAAGTTATGCTGGTTTCATATGCTACTGGATGTTCAATTTGTTCATGCACAATGTTGATCTCGATTAACCACCCTGTCTTTGTTTTCAGATTGAACATTTTATAGTGTCTCTATAGTTTACTGTTCCTGGTTGTGGGCTCTCAGCTCAGTGAGGGAGTGGTGGGGAGACCGTTATAACACACGGTGTGTCTTAGGTATATCTAGCCCCGGAGGAGCCCATCTTTTTCTAATCTGGACGCAACTGATTTTTCTAGAAACCGCGATAGACAGATAGAGAAACATATCGAAAAGCGGAGAGAATGATATTTAAACACAGAGCTGGAACGATTACTACAAAGCAATCTGATCGACGCATTAATGGCTGCCAATTGGCCCCGTTTTGTGACTTTTTTATTCGAGGTTGACTGTACAAGACTTGAACATATTGAATCTATAAGTTGTTCATTATTTATATTGTAGAGATATCTGTTTTTTGGAATATGGGAATATGCTAGCGATGGGGCATAGTGACTATATAATTGCTGAAATGTATTATCAATGTATTGAGAGTAACTGCTGACTTTGGAAGCTATTTATATGTACAAATTTCACAGATTACCTCATAAAACAATCAAAGTTTCATGATGTCATGACATTTTTCAATTTCAAAGACAATTCCCACTTGTTGAAACAAACGAGTGAAATTAAATAGCTATCATGTATCTTATTTCGTCTGCTTCGTCATAAGGCTAATAAGCCAAAATCATCAAACTTACTCTTCCTTTGTGGCATACCACTACTACAGAATGTAATGATATATACATTGAGTTCGAATGCGGTCTATTCAGTTTTTTATTCCTTTTGTTTTTAACTGAAATAAATAACATTTAATATAAAAGTGTGTACATTTATTTTTAACATGCCCCTATACACTAGAACGTGAAAGGGGTTCGCTGCCGGATTTTTTCTCGGCTAAATATATCTGCTTATAGACTTTGTGTGTAGCTTGGAAGTGATATCAATAAGTGACGTCAGCAAGCTAATAGTCACGGTGTTTTGGCATGAATTTACCTCTCAAAAGGCATACACACCTCGGTCATTTGGAGAAAAGCTATAAAATTTCTTCCTATATATAGTGGAAAAAAAAAGCAAATAATACATTTGCTGGTGCATACTGGCCAAGATGAGATTAATTTAGTGTAAGCATACGGTGTTACAAGAGAAAATAAGAAGGCATACATTATTTTGAACACGCTCCTACACACATGAACGTAGAAGACATTTGCTGCAAGATTTTATTTCATTTACGAATTTCCGTCTATATGTTTTTAGGGTAAAAATACATGTGCCAAGTGCCATCCATACAGTTCACAATGGAAAATTGTGTATAGCTGATCATGTATGGAAATATGGAGACCACCTCCCCCTGTGGGATGAAGTTAAAATAATAGACAGAACACCTCTGGAAAATACGAAATCTAAAAGAAGCAACACATATGCTAATACACAACAACCTCCTAAGCAGACAGAATGCAGATATGGGAACCGATATTAGGGAAGGATAGGAAAATATTAGATTTATAAGCCCTAAAATTCACTCCAGAATTGCCCATGGGCATATGGTATAGTGGTTAAGAGCGCGGCCTGCTAACCCCAAGATTCCGAGTTTGATTCCAAGCAGTGAGCTGAATAATAATAATAATAATATCGATAAATACCTTAGGAATGAGAACCCAGGTTCGAAATTTCCCCAAGACACCTGATAATGACCGAAACGTTGTGTTAACAACAAACAAATAAGCTGAAGACAAATATTTGTCAAATGTAAATAATGTATATAATTCCTCATCTCTTAAATATAGAACTGTATTAATATATGTAGTTGTTGAAATATTTATTCGCTACTTATGCATATATTTTTATAAAAAATCGTCAGTTCTTCTATGACAGAAATTACATAAGATCCCATGCTGTCTCGTCATACCGTGTAACTATCTGTTTCAATTTGTCTTCATTGAAAGTTCGATTAGATCTGTGATTTCGACAAAAGTTCCCCCTCGATTAGTAGTCAAAATGATTGTATAACAAAATTCTTCAGACTAAATAAAATCACTTTTGGTAAGAAATATTACTCACGAAGTTAAAGTGCATAATATAAGAGGGCATCAAATTGGATGCAATAAGTAGCAAGCCTAACACGCCGCCCGGGTAAAGTTCTGCACTTAGTTTTTGGGTGCTTTGGTAGATTTCTGCAAAATGAAGCTTTGTGATATATATCAGATAATTGTTAAATCACATTCGATGTGTTACTGGTCAAGATCAGTCATGATTGATTAAGGCAATTAAATTAGTAGGAATAAGGCTGGATTCGATAGCACATTCCTTCTTGTCTCCTTCGTCTGTCTTGCACACACACAAATCCCCCACCCTCTCTCTCTCTCTCTCTCACACATACATTTATGTAATGATCGTCGAGGGACATAGTTTCTTATTCATTATTAAGTTTTGTCTGCATCCTGTTTCCATATTGTTTTTAGAAGATTTTCACATTATTTCAAAACTATTTCTCTCATTAGTATTCATTGTTACTTTTGCTATTACTGTTTCAATTGTCCATCGAAATCTATTTAATGTTTGACTACTGTATATTTACCAAAACACATACAATGCTGAGTTAATTACTGAGCCAATTAAATAAACACTAGTGCATTAATTGTAGTTATTTTACAAAACCCATGAGTACGATGGACTAAAGTCATACCAAAATGGTTTGAAACAGGAAAAATGAGGCACTGAAATAGATACAATTTCTTGTATATCGGGACCTTCTCGCCCCACACTTACACATATGTACACACAGACACTCAAAAACACCCATGCGCGCATACACACGTATCAATCAATAAAGCAATAAATCAATCGCTATTTATCGCTATTTGTGAGTTCATTTAGATGATTATTTCTAACTATATTCATTCAAGAATGAATGATTACAATTACTAATATTAGTAAGGGATGCAAAGGAGGCCTCAATTGGGCTGGTATCAAAAGGATTAACTTTTTTGTTGCCATCCCGCCTCACACTGTCCTTCTACGATACAAAGTTCCTGACTTGAAGTGATTTACGAGATTATAACGTTCTATTAAAATTTCATGTTAATCTACGTTCCAAATACCAGTTTGATATTGGGTTCAAATTTTGGCACAATGCCAACACTTTCGGGGACGTTGTAAGTCGATTACATCGATCCCAGTATTTAACTGGTATTTATTTTATCGATCCCGAGAAGGGACAGTACAGTTGACCTCGGCGGTATTTGAACTCAGAACGTAAACACGGACGAAATTTCGCTAAGCATTTTGCCCAGCGTGTTTGAGTGGACATAGAGTCACGCACAGTAAGCACAAGAATGAGCGTCGGGAGTAGCATGTGCTTCATCACTTCGTGGCTTCGCAGTCGTAGGAAATGAGCAATTACCTTCTACCATAACCAAAATCTTGAGAGTGAATTTGACAGAAACTATATTAGCTTGTCTGATAGATTTTTCTTGTCTGCAGTTGTAACCTTAACCAGTCATCCAGTTTAACGTAATCACAAAGCATGTAAATGACTAACCGAGATATGTTCTGCTATAAGTATTAAACGAGATCTGTTTCAAGATTACTTCCACCCTTTTTGTCACCTGTCTTAGAGAGTCTGAAAAGTGTCACGGGCGCTATTTTTCTTTCCCTGACTAAGACATTAACACACACACACACACACACACACACACACACACACACACACACACACACACGCGCATATTGAAATGTGTACATAATTACTTTTTTAATTCACACCTCTGTAGTTCAAAATATTTTCCCATCTAATCGTGTTCAAGTAGCCTCTCGGTAAAAGTAATAATGTTAGATAAGCAAAGAAATATACCATTAATATAATCGATTAAGCCATAGTTGCCAAGTATGCCTCCAAGAATTCTAATTTAAAGGACTGAAATGGGAGATGGTTGTAACATTTTCAGTATTCTGATTTTCGGTAGATAAAATCTTCTTTTGGTACATGCTTGTTGTTGTTGGCACTCCATCGCTTACTACGTCGAGAGTTCCAGTTGATCCGATCAACGGAACAGCCTGCTCGTGAAATTAACGTGCAAGTGACTGAGCACTCCACAGACACGTGTACCCTTAACGTAGTTCTCGGTAATATTCAGCGTGACACAGTGTAACAAGGCTGACCCTTTGAATTACAGGCACAACAGAAACAGGAAGTAAGAGTGAGAGAAAGTTGTGGTGGAAGAGTACAGCAGGGTTCGCCACCATCCCCTGCCGGAGCGTCGTGGAGCTTTAGGTGTTTTCGCTCAATAAACACTCACAACGCCCGGTCTGGGAATCGAAACCACCATCCTATGACCGCGAGTTCGCTGCCCTAACCACTGGGCCATTGCGCCTCCGCCTTTGGCACATGTAATGAAGGCGAAAAAAGCAAGAGAGAGAAAATAGATGTAGAGAGGAAGGAGAGAGGAAAGAATGATTGCCCATAATACTTCTAGTGTTCATAATTTTGATTGGGAGATTGAGTTTCTAATGATGGTATATATTAGGATGTTTATTATATGTTAATGAGTAATGATTACTATACGTTAAAGACTAATAATTATGTATTAATGACTAATAATCATTAAATGTTAATTACAAATGATATCTATGCCAATGACAAGTAAGTTTTATACTCTAATGACTAATATATTAATATTTTCTAAGAGAGATGAAACAATTATTATTTGCAAGGAGAAAAAAGTGATAGCTTGCAGAATTGTTAGCACGGCGGGCAAAATGATTGGCGGTGTTTTATTCGTCTCTACATCCTGAGTTCAATTTCTGTCGAAGTTGACTTTTCTTTCCGGTTCGATAAAATAAATTCTATTGGGTTAGCAACTAAGTTCTCGCCGTTTAAAAAAAAATTTGTAATTTATTGCGTTTTAAATTTTGGAATCTATTTTTTCGAGACGAGAATTCTATTTTTGAATCATTTTGACTATTTTGTTTTTTTTTCTAGTTAATTTTAGTTAATTTTTGTTTATTTTCAGATCATTAAGAAAAACGAGCATTTTCGACACCTCCTTCTTTTTGCTTTAAATCAAGGTTCTAAGGCCGCAAAAGCTGCTCGCGACATTTGTGCTGTGTATGGAGAGGGTACTATTGCTGAAAGAACCGCTCGTGATGGTATGCCGCATTCAAAAATGGAAAGTTTGACCTCAAAGACGCATCTCGCTCTGGACGTCCAGTTGAGTTCGATGAAGAGGGATTAAACCAACTTTTGCACGAAAACTCTCGTCAAACGACAAGGGGAACTGACAGAGAAAATGGAATGCTCTCACACTGCTATAGTGAAGAATCTTCACTCGATGGGAAAGGTTCAGAAGTATGGAGCATGGCTTCTGCATGCTTTAAGTGACAACAACAAAAATCAGCGAGCCACAATCTCTGTTGGCTTACTTGCCCGTCACTGCTCAACTCATGGACACAAGCAACGATTTCTTCACCGAATCGTTACCGGCGACGAAAAATTGGTGCCTGTACATCAATATGAAGCAGCGTAAGAAATGGCTTAGCCCCGGTAAACAAGCGACACCGCGCGTGAAACAAGATCCTCATCCGCGTAAAACGATGTTGTGCGTATGGTGGGACTGGGAAAGGATTATCCATTACAAATTGCTTGAACGGAACCAAGCGGTCAACGCGGAACTCTATGTTCAACAGGTGGAACGACACAACACGGCTATTCAAGAGAAAATACCTAATCGGCAGCATGGAGTTCTTCTGCTGCACGACAACGCCCGCCCTCATATCGCCAATATGACCAAGGAAGCTATTCAAACGCATGGCTGGGAAGTGGTGCCACACCCGCCGTACTCTCCTGATTTGGCACCAACGGATTTCCACCTCTTTCGATCTCTTTCAAATGCTATGCGCGGAGTTTCGTTTAATACTGTTGCAGAATTGAGAGCTTGGTTGGATCAATTTTTCGAGTCGAAATCGGATGAATTCTACTAACGAGGTATTGAAAATCTTGTTGAACGTTGGGAAGAAGTTGTAAACAACAAGGGTGAATACATTATTGATTAATTAATTGTTATATTTTATTAAACCTTTTAAAAAATTTAAATTTAGAAAAACAGCGGTAACTTAGTTGCCAACCCAATAGTTGAACATTGGGGTCGATGTAATCGACTAACTCCTTCTCCCTAAATTGCTGGCTCTGTGCTGAAAGCTGAAACCATTACTTGAAGAAAAATATAGAATATGCGCATTATATAAATGAACAATGACATAATTAGAATAACTTCGCTTTTAGCTCCAAGCAACCTAGAGAAATTATCTGATTCTAGAGCCTTTATAATTAATTGTTTTATTTCACTATTATTTTCATTCTTGAAAGAGAAAATATTTAAGCTGTATCGAGATATTCACATCCTCCTACAGCTCTGTCTTAATCCATTATATTAATTCCAGATAGTTCTTCAGTTGCCATTTAAAGTATCAAACTCCAAATTTTCTTTTCTATTAAAGATAGGTTTACTGTTTGATACGTGAACAGCATTAACTAACACGTAGAAACTGTAAAATTACAAGAGTGATTTTTTTAATGATTGTTTCTGAAGTTGAATTATGGAGGGCGGGCTTGAATAATGTTATTTGGTTTTCAATTAGTGCTATGGAGCTTAAATTATTTTGGAATGTTGATTTTCTCAAAGAATTTAAATTAAGCAGAAATACCCCATATGCGGAGAATTTTAATACCGTAGAAATCTGACTCAATAGCTCACTGTCGATCCCCTGTTGTTAGTATTCCATTTGGGTGGGGGGGATCCTCTGAGAGAAGCATGAATAACACATCTAATTTCCCAATTTTGCTTCATGACTAAATGGAAAACCTGCATGACACTTCTCTTGTAGCGCTTCTTTAAAACATATTAGCAGTGACCAGGAGCACTGTCTAGAAACAAGAATACTTTCAGAAATGTAGAAACGTCAGTTCAAAGTGGTCAAAATGTATGATTTGATGTTGATGAAAAGATTTCAAATCCGCACTTCATTAGGTTCTGGATCAAGAAGTTTACATACATTTACTACACACTAATTATGAGACAGTGATAGCTGGTTGAGTAGTAATGATTTTATTATGGTTGCCACCAAAGAACGTAAATGCTGAAGTTTGAAGTGAAATGGTGAGATCAATTCAGATCGATTTAACATTTGAAATTTTTTGCGGAGAACTTAGCCTTTAGGTTTGTGCCGCAAGTATGTTTGGTGAGCAATTTACACTTCGGAAATATTGCTTTAGTGAAACAATGTTAAATTTGTATTTTTTTTTCTCTTGCGTATATATGACAAGAGATGATAATAGGGGAGAAAATGGAAGGTGACAGAGAGCAGACAGAGAAAGAGAGAGAGAGAGATAGAAAGAGAGGAGTGAAAATAATAATTCTGTTGTCCTTTTTGACTTTGGCTTGAGAGTTTGGATTTGAAATGACTGTAAACAATTTTAATGGTCCCTGTCAATGACTAATATATCAAAGAGTTTAACATACCATATAATGTAAATGAAAAGAAAATCTTAACATAAAATATAAAATATGCTTATTACTTATATAAACTATGAAAATTAAAATTCTTTTCTTTTCTAGGCAAAAGGCCCGAAATTTTGGGGGAGGGGGGTCAGTCGATTAGACCGACCCAGTACGCAACTGATACTTAATTTATCGAATTAGAAGGGATGAAAGGCATATTCGACCTCGGCAGAATTTGAACTCAGAACATAAAGACAGACGAAATACTGCTAAACATTTCGCCCGGCCAGCTAACGTTTCTGTTAACCAGCCTCCTTGTATGACAATTAAAATTACAGACTGGCTTTTACCTTCAGCCACCGAGTGTATATATCTGATTCAAGAGCCTGCATTTTATTTCATTATCCTCTTTATTCTTCAAACTAAAAATAAAAATCATTGTTACGAAGTCTTTTCATTTTTCTACAGCTTTGCCTTAATTCATTATATTAATTCCAGATAGTTCTTATGTTACTTCTTAAAGTATCAGACTGCACATTTCCTTTTTTATTAACGATAGGTTTACTGTTTGATACGTGAGCAACATTAACTAACACAGAGAGAATGTAAAATTGCAAGAGATATTATTTTTAATGATTGTTTCTGAAATTGAATTATAGAGGACGGGCTTGCATAATGTTATTTGGTTTTTCAATTAATGTTATTGAGCTTAAACTATTTTAGAATGTTAATTTTTGTAAAGAATTTAAATGCGGTAGAAACGCATGCAAAACAAACTTTTGTCGATTCAACAAATCACGGTTGTTCCCCCAACTGTCACAATTTCCTTTTATTTAGTGGGGGAAAATCGTTAGAAAAATAACGAGCAGTAAAATTCTAATTTCGGTTTATGCTTCAAGACTAAATGAAAAATATATGAGAAACTATTTCAGTAGTCGCTTTCGAATATATTAACCGTTACAATGACTACAGTTGAAAAACCGGTATAAAAGTGCTTTAGATGCATGAGTTACTGTGGATGAAAATGAGATATAAGATTGTAAATCAGGTTAACATTGATGGAAAGAAAAAGCCTACTAGAATATTTAGAGAACAGCACAGAGTCTGGCTCAGAGTCATTAAACAAATTCTAGATATTGTGACTGAGTGCATAACCTTAGGTCAACCTTGATCAAAGATACCTGGAGTTAGAGAGATTCCGGCCAGGAACATCTCTTCCTTCTCTCCTTCATAGATTATCTACTGTGTTATGTTCTATTATGTCGTTCTTATTTTTTCAAGAGAGTTGAAGGTGATTTGAGAGAGATTTAGCTGTTGTTTCTAGCAGGTTGGGCATCCACGTAAATGTACACCCTTTTCGACTCGAATAATTACTAGTCAAGTAATTAGCGTGATTTAATACATCACAAATGACTAGGTTTCTGATGCAAAAAATTATTGCTTTTTTTTAAAAGAAGGTGGCTTAGTGGCGTCGTTAGAGCGCCGGGACAATGCTTTGCGGTATTTAATCCGGCTCTTTACATTCTTAGTTCAAATTCTATCGAGGTAAGCTTTCAATTCCATCCTTCCAAGGTCGATAAGATAAAGTAATCGACAAGTACTGGAACAAATTTAATGAACTAACCCCAGGCCGACTAAATTTCAGGTTCTTTGCTTATTTCAGAAACAATTATTATATATTATTAACAATCTTCTATCACTAAATATTGTGTTTGAATTTAATTGATGAGAAATTGCCAAAAACAATTTTTTTTTCATTTTGTTATGAAATATGTACAGGATATTGCAAGTAAAAAAGAGTCAACTGACTCAACAAACTGAGTTCTCAGATGTATTGGCCTAAATTTCTTCTGAAATATTTTCAGGATATATTTCTGCATGTCTGGAATTTAAGAAATTCCATGGAGCATTGAAGTTTTTAGTTACGTCTTTTTTCACGTTTGGAATTCGAATCCTTCCTAGATAGACTTTACACTTCATCCTTTTTGTATCGATAAAATAAGTAGTAGCCATGTATACGGATCGATTTACGCGGTCACCCCACTGCCAAAATGTGGAGGCGCAATGGCCCAGTGGTTAGGGAAGTGGACTCGCGGTCATAGGATCGCGGTTTCGATTCCCAGACCGGGCGTTTTAAGTGTTTATTGAACGAAAACACCTAAGGCTCCGGCAGCGGATGGTGGCGAACCCTGCTGTACTCTTTCACCAGAACTTTTTCTCACTCTTACTTCCTGTTTCTGTTGTGCCTGTAATTCAAAGGGTCAGCCTTGTCACACTGTGTCACGCTGAATATCCCCGAGAACTACGTTAAGGGTACACGTGCCTGTGGAGTGCTCAGCCACTTGCACGTTAATTTCATGAGCAGGCTGTTCCGTTGATCGGATCAACTGGAACCCTCGACGTAGTAAGCGACGGAGTGCCAACAACTTACAAATTTAAATGTTCAAATAAGCTAGAATAGTAGTTATACCTCTGATCGTAGGTTTTTCTTCTCGATCTGGGTTTATCTAGGGCTAATAAACAATACTTTTGAAAAGCTTTGAATAATTGTGTTTTTGTTGTTTTAACGAATGGAAATGTTTAGTACCTTTAACTTGTAATTGATACATGTACAAATGTTTGCCAATGCTTCAATAGTTTTTGAACAGTCAATGATCTATTCTGATCAAAGAATCCACCATCTTATTATTCTTCTTCGACAGATGAAGTTGTCAACACACAAATCAAATAAAATGTGAGTAATTTATCTCTTCAACAGTTCAGTGCAGCTAAAATAGTCGATTCTATTTCTGTAGTGCTAGATACACATGCATATCTAATTCATTTGCATATAGAAGGAAATGATTTCACCCCCAGACATTGAGTCAATAACAATGCCTACGTTACACATGAAAGTAAACATTTAGTCCTTGAAGTAATTATTCTCATCAATGAATTTGAGTATAAAATTACTTTTCCTAAAAGGAAAGTTGGTTGGAATGCTGGTCTTTTATACATGATTAAACAGGAATGATACGGCATCGATATCAAGCTTTTAAAATTTAAATTGAACTGCTTTAATTATGTGGGCGATAAAATCTTGCTAACACAATCTTAGCAGGAGTTTCTATTTAAATTGAAATATAGGCCACATTGTGTATCAGACAGAAGCAAATTACCACAAATCGAGCAGTGTTGATACATGAAAATATTAGACGGTGAACACGAGCTGATAAACAGTAGAATAAATAATCAGAATGGCGGGGAGAATTCCTTCAGGTAGTTATTCTGGATCTCTAATCTTTGAGTTCAAATCCTACCATGCCTGTCATAATTCTGTTGTCCATAAGTACCAGACAATTACCGGAGTCGATTATTTCCCCTTTTCTTTCTTCATTGCTGTACCTTGAATTCAGCAAGATTGCATCGTGGTAAAGATCACGAGACCCTACTAGTATCCTTGTTTTAGCATTAGAGTTGGGTTGAACGAGTGTCTAGCATGCACTTATCTCACAGAAATACTTATATACTAATGAAATCATCCAAACATGGAATTCTGTAGACAGAAAATAAAGTAAGTTTGTAGATATGATTCACTTGATTAAAAGATGCTTTCAATTTTGTAATATTTAAATTCCTTCATATTCGCTCAACTAATATATTTTAGATGCAATGTCTTGGAAAAGTAGTAATGTTGAACATTTACTTTGTATTTGAGAATAATTAATACAAAAGAGTCGACTAATAATTTTAATTCATTCACTGTTAGCTAAGACAAATTGTAATTCTTCATGTCTTGGGTAAACCAAATTATTAATTTGTATATATTATTCTCTTTATGATGCAATATACAAGAGTCATGAAATAGTGACATCCGTTTAAAGTATATGTGAAGTTATTCCGTAAGAGAAGAACTGGAGGATCAGAGCAACAGTTTGCAACTTTGCTCGATGGAGTGGTGATGCTAAATTGCCTCTGAGCGATAACAATTGAATACCTCCAAGTCAGATCTGTAGCCGGATCCAAATCGTTTTCCAAGAGTCTCAAACTCAAGGTACATGGCTCAACTAGGCGGGCGCAGTTTGCCCGTCACATTTCGAAGCGAGCAGTGACGTTCTCATACCTGACGTATTCAAAGTGAACAGCTCGACTTGCCATTCGGAATGACGTGCTCAGTAGAGTAGCGACCACGCTGCTATCCAGTTTCTTGTCACGAACGACTCGATTCGCAGTCCGAATGAGTTGGAGATAAAATACCAGGTGTCAGCTATGTTCTTGAGGTGTATGCCAGTGTTTTTGTATGGATGTAGAATTGGGTTTGAATAGTACGCCAATGTAGAAGTTTTTTTTTGTTTTTGGTTTTATGTATCTTTTCTGTTTTTGCGTGAACAATATGGAAATATAGAATATAAATTGTGCTATTTTGTTGCATTATAATGTGTTTTGTGTGGAGGCGCAATGGCTCAGTGGTTAAGGCAGCGGACTCGCGGTCATAGGGATCGCGGTTTCGATTCCCAGACCGGGCGTTGTGAGTGTTTATTGAGCGAAAACACCTAAAGCTCTACGAGGCTCCGGCAGGGTATGGTGGCGAACCCTGCTGTACTCTTCCACCACAACTTTCTCTCACTCTTACTTCCTGTTTCTATTGTACCTGTAATTCAAACGGTCAGCCTTGTCACACTGTGTCGCGCTGAATATCCCCGAGAACTACGTTAAGGGTACACGTGTCTGTGGAGTGCTCAGCCACTTGCACGTTAAAATCACGAGCAGGCTGTTGCGTTGATCGGATCAACTGGAACCCTCGACGTCGTAAGCGACGGAGTGCCAACAACAATGTGTTTTGTATGTACTAAGTGAATCGTATTTTATGTTTTAGTGTCGGGTGGTGATTATACAGAGTGTATGTTGGGTAGATTATGTCGGCTAAGTTGCATTATTGGGTGCAGAGGTGTTCGTATTCTTTTATTACACAAGCGCGTGTATTCCCGTTTGTATCAACTGAAATATTTCCTCTATCATATTTTCTATTCGTCATTTGCGTTTGTAAAATGATCGCTCTTCACTATTATTGTTACTTGATATTTTGTGTTTCTTATTTACTTTTACTGTGTATCCGTTGGATTATACAATATGTCGTATACAACACAAATACAGCGTTCTTATTTATCGTATTTTTGTGGTGTGGATTGTGTTATGTGAAGTTCCCTTTGTATTTATCTTTTTATATATTTCATATTTCCTGTTCAGTTAAATTTACTCATGATTATTATTAAATGTCTCTGCGTTTGATAATTTTATACTTTTCATTTGTGTGCAATTCTTTTCACTAGATTGGTAATAAATGACAATCAGCAATAATCATTAATATCATTGAATCTGATAATATCAATAATAAGAATATCGAAGGCAGCGAGCAGGCAGAATAGTTAGCATGCCGGGCGAAATGCTTAGCTGTATTTCGTTTGTCTTTACGTTCTGAGTTCAAATTCCGCCGAGGTTGACTTTGCCTTTCATCCTTACGGGGTCGATAAACTAAGTACCAGTTGCGTACTGGGGTCGATCTAATCGACTGGCCCTCTTCCCCCAAATTTCGGGCCTTGTGCCTAGAGTAGAAAAGAATCGTTAGCAAGCTGAGCAAAATGCTTAGCAGCATTTCGTCTGTCTTTACGTTCTGAGTTCAAATGCCACCGAGGTCCAAGTTACCTTTCATCATTTCGGGGTCGATAAAATATGTATCAGTCGATGTAATCAACACACTCCTCCTCCGAACTTGCTGTCCTTGTGCCATAATTTGAAGTCAATATTAGGAATATCCAGATGGCGCTGAGATCGACTTTGCCTTTCATTCTTTCGGGGTCGATTAAATAAGTACTGGTTGAACACTGGGGTTGCCTCCCTGAAATTGTTTGCCGTGTGCCAACATATGAAACCAATATTAGGAATATCAATAACTTTATCAGTTTCCTCGAGTTTGTGTTGCAAAAGTCCTCCATAATATACTGTAATTGTTTAGAAAAAGACTTTCAAAATTTTTATTATATTCTTACCATATAATCCAGCTCTGAATTTTGTTCTACTTTGATTATTGGTAGATGAACATTTTGTTTACAGGGCAACAGTGGTCGAGAAAATAAATCTGCAATCCAATGCATTCTTGTCAGACCATTCCATTTTTCTCACATCAAGTACTACATACATGGGGCAAACGATAGCGTGAGATTTGAGGGAAATTTTGTTGTGTCTTCTGTTTCTTTTTGGGTGGCGGGAGATTATTTTCAAAAGGCATACTTCTGAAAATAAAATTGCTTTTTTTCCTTATTAGTGTATCTCTGAAATCAATCATCCGAGGGGAATCGTTATTTTTTATGGATCCAAATGTCTGAAATGTTGATCGTTATTTCAGTTAAACTTATGTGACTCTTGATATATCCTGTAGGCCTATCTAATATTTATGGAAGTGACATCCAGGTTATCTTCAATAATTTATTGTGCCTTGTCTCCATCTTAGGTTTTGATTTAAAATACAAATATTGTATTGTAAGTCAGAGACTCCTTTCTTCTGCAAGAAAACAGTGTTTATTTAAACTGACGTCGTCAGTAAATAAAAAAATAACAAATAGATAGAGAGAGGGGAATTCCAAGGTTGGGAAGAAAGGTATCGTTTCCTTCTATATATTAGTTACGTAATTACATAATATACGTTGACACATAAAAGCTGCTATTTTAAAGTGTTGGTATGTGCTTTATACATCTGTTCTAGGTAGCTTCGTTAGATTCTTAAAGATACACTGTGTGTTCGCATACATTGACAACTTTCTAGTTAAACTCCACAGCACGTAACTGTAATGTAGTTGTAGTAGTACCTTGTGCTGGGGTTTAGGCTCAGATTAGCCCTGATTGAACATAGTGTTAAAAAGTATTCCTTTCATGCAACCATCCATTGCTTCTTTTTCATTGTTTCAATGCGCGTTACTTTTAAAAGCACTGATGTGTTATACGCAATATCTAGCAACTCAAGCAACCACTTAGACTTTCCCTCCATTCTGCAACCGTGCAAAATCCCTAACTACCATATTCAGTATAGTAGTATATACATTAACACTTTCATTGTCATAGTCATTAAGCCAATCGGCAACATTAATAATATTACAATTATTCTATTTGCTATCACCATTTTCCCTTTAAACGTCATAACAAAATAAATTGTCACACTCAGTTTTACACCTTCGATCTTCACCTTCTTGAAACAGTGTCGTTTGTCTGATGCAGTGTGTGTTATTATCTTCTATAAAACTGTTTTCGTTTCTGATTCGATGAAATTTAAGTATAGTTGTTACCAATACCTAGGTATTAATTAGGAAGCATTTACAGTAGACTTCTAAGGGCACTAGAAAACATTTAGAATGATCTTTCCCTTCTACTAAGTTCTCTCTCTCGTTTCCACAAGGCAAACGTTTATCTTTTGATGTATGCAATATCATTGTCAAACTGTCAGCCACCTCACTCTCTTCGACGCAAAAGGTTTCGCTGGGAAAGCTGACACTCTCTGAACCACTATAGAACGTCAAAGTGAAGTTCTATCGATGGTGATGTCTAACTGGCGGAGACATGTGAGCGAGTAACAAAATTCTAGATTCCAACGCCTAGTCTCGGTGACAGTCTAACCTAAGACTGCTTTGCAAAGGAAAAGGGCTGTAACAAAACATGATTGTGTATGCTTACAGTCAAGGAATCTTTGAAGATGCTATAGCCTCAGTACATATTTGCGCATTAACAACCACGGTACTGAGAGAACGCATGTTGGACGGATGGGAACTCTTATGCCAAGCAGAGAGGAGTTAACTTAATCACACACACACACACACACACACACA
>NC_068989.1:60236001-60247113 GCF_001194135.2 Octopus bimaculoides
ACACACACACACACACACACACACTTTGACGTAGATTCCAGTTCCAACATTGTTAAATTATTCTTCTTCTTTATGTGGAAGGGACACGTTCCACTAATCGGGAGGTGCATTTGTAGATTACTGCCCGACCAATATACCGAGCTCTTCCTGTCTGGCATACGAGTTCCTGTCTGCCCAGCATACGAGCCCTCCGTGCCGTGGTGCTAATTTAGTAGATATTATTCCTTGACTGTAAACGTATGCAGTCGAATTTTGTCATAGCCCATTTCCTTGGAAGAGACCTAGACTTGGCGTTTGAATCTGAAATCTGACCGGTCTGTACCAGTTAGACAATGCCATCAACAGAACTTCATTTTGGCGTTCTATGGTGGGGGAGAGCGCCAGTTTTCTCGGCGAAACTCTAGGCGTCGAAGGGAGTGAGGTGGCTGTTCTTTCCGAGAGAACCTTTGGTTCAGGAACTATGGATAACTCCCAGAAATGCATGACCTAGCAGTGTTACCTGGGAGCATTGCCGATTCGATACAATCTCTATAGGCATTGGAGTGCCGCTTGCCGTGTCTGTCCGAGATGCACGCGGAGTAAGAAAACTGTTTTACATGCATTCTTCAAGTATCCAAACACTACTAATACTACTAATTTGTGGAGGTTATCGAACAGTAATTGACGTGAGTAGGATAGGTTCATTTATTGGCCCAGTCCATCGTAAAATTTACCCCACTACCTTCCCAGGGAAGGCAGCTATAGCGAACGAGGGTGTGTAGTGGACGCTTAAGGATTTGAGCAATCCCTCAAGAGGATGGCGAAGATAAAAAGGGATGTGCTGCCACTCAGTAAAATCTTTGAATGATGAATGATAGCCAAAATGTTGTAAACGGGCCTACTTGAAATTTCTGCAGCCTACACCGCGCAGGCAAGGAAACAAAATATAGAAGAGGGCTCTTGACCTTAGTGGTCAGGTTTTGTAAACTTTCCTTGATAGGTTCTACGCAGCTACCCTTCCTACTGGAGATGTTGATTGCTGGAATTTTGCTGTTTTGTTATTGCTTCTTTACACGACATATGCAACATTCTTGCATTTTGCCTCTTGTACTGTCTTTGTATCCTTTGAGCCTTCATAGTTCATAAAAAAACATCTCTTTCTCAATTTCAGCATTACTGTTTGTTTGCAGTTCTTCTTTTATATCCTGTAGGGTGGACTCCAAACTATGATCCTGAGGCGCTATACGAAATTTGTCAGTTGATTGGCAGCATTCCTCGAAATATGCGACCCACAAGGCCGTAACAGTTGTACCCAGGATTTCAAAGAAAACGAGACTACTTTTTAGGCAGTATAAAAACGACAAAATGATAGTTCAAATCCCAGATTTTACGAAGTATTATTTCTCAGCGATCCAGAAGACATGCTCAATATAACTCAAAACCATGGAGGATATTGGAATCTACAATCCTAAACAATTCTATGTGGAAGCACACAGAGTTGTTGTTATCATGTAAGTGGTTTACTCTGATCAACGCATGTATAAATTTAATTCTTATGTAAATATCTTGTTTTAACATACATTTATAATTATTTCTGTGTAGAATTTGCTTTATAAATTTTAATCATATATTGGATGGCGACATTTACCTGTCCCCAGTCTTTATACGTATTCTTTTCCCCCCATCAAACGCGTCTTTGTAATACCCCCTGTTTAAGTTACTTTGTATTTTCTGTATTTAAGTTTTTGCAGCTAATAAAGAAAATATAGTGGTTTCTGATTTAGGGTTAATGATGTTCTGATGATGAGTTAGCCGATCAATCGATATCAGGATTTGACGGCTCCTTTATTTTATCAACCACTGGGGGAATGAAAGCGAAGTTAATCCCTAACTTTTAACCTATTGACTCCAATATAATCGCTTCCACTCTTATCCAATTTTGTGGCGTTATACTTATGTCAGAAAACAAAACTACATGTGTTAGTGTCGTTATTTTCCGAGCCAAGAGGCAGAAACAGTAGATGACAATATAGTATTTAGTTTTCAATCCCTTGATTTTAATTCAGGCCGTTGTTGAATTTGATTTACACTTCATCCTCAGATTAATGATTACAAATTTTTGTACAAAGCTAGCACGTTTTGAAGGAAAGGCTAAATAGATTACTACGACGCCAGTACTTAACTGGCACTTATTTTATCGACACCGAAAGAGGAAAGGCAAATTTGAACAAAGAGCATAAAGACAGGACAAAATACTACAGTTCTATATTTAAGAGATGATGAATTATGTACATTATTTACATTTGACGGATATTTGTCCTCGTCTTGTTTGTTGTTAACACAACGTTTCGGCCGATATACCCTTCAGCCTTCATCAGGTGTCTTGAAGAAATTTCGAATCTGGGTTCTCATTCCTAAGGTATTTTTCGATGTTGTTGTTGCTATTAGTATTATTATTATTAAGGTCACTGCTTGGAATCCAGGCAGTGACCTGAATAATAATAATAATAATAATAATAATAACAACAACAACAACATCGAAGGGTATCTCAGCCGAAACGTTGTGTTAACAACAAGCAAGATAAGGACAAATATCCGACATTTGTAAATAATGTAAATAATGTAGACAAAATACTGTTAAGAATTTTGTTCGGCATGCTTACGGTTCTACCAGCTCACCGCCTTCGTCTACAGGCTAATAAAAAATGTACACAGTGTGCGAGAGTGGAGTCATTCGTCTATACTCTTTCCCTATACTTTCTGTGCCTGTGAGAAAAATGAAACGGTTGATACTTTTACTTTTGCTACAGTTTTGATATTGCCCAAAACAGGGTTTTTAGCAACATTTCTTCCTCTCCGGAACTGCTGGACCAAGATGTAATTCCATCAAAGATGTTCTCTGTTATATAAAAATATTTAAAAGGGTGCAGCAAAGAAAAAACAATTATTTTTACAATGTAGAAACACAACCAACGAATATGTCAACTGTGACAATCAATTGGATTTGATTAGTTATGGCCGACAAATATAATATTGAACAGAAGCAACAATTAATTATTGATTGATATGCATAAAAGAAAACATTCTTCGTAGAATATTAGTGTGAAATACCCTACCGTATTTACTTTATAATTTTTGTTTATGAATTGAAATTTTGCTTTACTTTCTTTGTTGCATGTAAATTCACTACAAATGTTAACAAGTTTTCATTGAAAACAACGATTATTTTCAAATCTTAGTTCTATGCATGGGTAAAAATACTTCAAGACGTCACTGCAGCATTTGGGTATTTCGAGAATAGTGTGAATGGTAGATAATATATAGAAATAAGTTACCAAATTAATCATAGTTTCAATTTCATACAACTCGGGTCTGATTTCAAATCTTAGCAGGATAACGTTCGACATTCATCTTTTGCGGGTTGATGAAATATGTAGAGTTGTTTTTCTGGCTAAGGAAAAAATTGTTATTAAGTTATTTCAGTAAAGATTATTCTAGACAACTCATGATACCGAATGGCTCTGGTCTTAGATACATATAGAGAAATACCGAAATTGTTAATGCTGCTGTCGAAACATATTACGGAACGATAATTGAAATCTAGACGATGTTTCTTGAAACACTTCCGTCAGATATAACTTAGATTAATTTCTATGTAGAGTGAAGTGAGAAACAAAGGATTAGAGTAGCAGGCATTAAAGCTATTCGTAGAAATTAGATTACAGTTAAAAAAGATTTAATCTATCAAATAATCTAATCTATCAGTGCTCATAAAACCAACACAAAAGCTGAAATTACCCCGCCACCTAACAAACGGCCTTCAAACTCATCACCATCTCTCATAGAGTTGCTGTTATAACAAAGAACAACAAATGCAATTCCTACAGATTTTATTACTACTGGCTCGAACAATACAATCAGATTATAGTCAGATTATATTGATTCCATACAGAGGCACCGAGTTTCAGACTTTTTAGAAAAGAGGTTGTGATAAAGAATGACATTCATGCCTTTCTAATAACTCGCTATGAATGATAAACGAAAAAGAACAATAATCAGAAATCGAAACTGTCTTCAACCCGGTTCATGCTATATATAAAATAATTATAATTTAATATTTTATCAAAATTGTTGGTGCTTATATGCTTCTACAGAATGATGACAGGAATAACAGTTTTCGAAGGAAAAAAGTATTAATTACATTAAAATACAATTATATAAAACAAATTGCATATTTGTATATTGCAAGCAATCTATGTCATCATTTTTATAAAAAATTATCAACATAAATCGCAAGTACTCCATCGAAAACCGACCACTGAAAAATTTAATTAAAAATGTCTATTTTCAAAAGGTTATAAGACACCTTTTATATTGGTTCCAAATTTTGGCACAATGCCACCAATGTTGTGGGAATGGGTAGGCAAAGTTAATCTGGCGGAATATGAACTCAGAACGTAAAGATGGGCGAAATATCGCTAACTATCTTCTCTGGCGTATCTTTTGCTATCACACTAATCATACTTCTACTATCACACTTCTTGCACCGTTTATATTAACTCTATCTCACTTTTACAGTCTCTCTTCCTTTCACAATAGTATATAAAGCGTATCTGGAGAAATCAATGGACTAACCCCCTACTTTTATATCGACTGTAATTAAATAAAGATAGTAATAATGTTAGAATTTGCCAGTCGTTTGGTAACCCGCATCTAGTAAAGTTCTGTTAAATTACTCTTGTGAAACTTCCGCCTAACTAAAGCTGTGCAATTTGCAATGGCAATAGAAAATATACTTCTATCCAACGTAGACTGATACACATCTGAATCCACGTGCAGTTGCACTGATATGGATGATGGCATAGAGTAAGATACAAGTAAAAGTTCATGGATCTGACTTTATGAATCGCTGGAAGATATTTGCTCAACTAGATCCCTCTTCTTTTTATTCTCTTCTTCCTTACCCAACTCTTCTTCTCACTTATCTCTAACTTAATAAGTATGATTTCACACCTGAAATAGAAAGATTTCACAATAGATTATATTTAAGACAGTTAAAGTAGGGAACAGCTGCGATCTAGTTTAACTAGATAAATAAACACAATTTTTAACAAAATTGCTGAGTCGAATATAAAGAAGATACAACTTACATTTAGACGGGAAATCCAATTTATATGAATAACATCGGTATGTAAATGACTATATCATTCTACAATATTTCTTTTCTCCCTTCCTCGCATCCTCCAATCCTCCCCGCTTCCTGCTTCTTCTTCATGTCGCTTGAGCTGCGTGCCAGACAGTCAGATGATGTGCTGATATCGAACGCAACAACATTCGTTTGATATATTTATCGAGGATGAAGACCTATTGTCGAACGATGTAAGCTTGAAGGCCCTGAGTTTGGATCATATTTGGCAGATTATCTTTTTCGGAAAAGAATATTTGTCTCTCCAAAGACGTCTTGGGATCTTTACGAAATATAATCAAGTGCATCCTTAAAGTAGTAAAATTTACACATGTAACTGTGGAATGACGTGTATGAATTAGCATCGGGCTATAAGTTTTGACCATAACTAGTTCTGTGGCTTAAGATCTACTAATACCATAAATATATATAGCAGTAAAATAATCACTTCAGGTTAATCATCGCATTATCTTTTACGAGGCATTGCTGAAAAGTTCTTGACTTTGGGTAAAAGAAAATACAGAAAGAGTAGTTAATTATGATTTTATTCAACATATTCCCCTCTCAGCTTCACACACTTAATGCAGCAGTCCTTCAGTTTTCCTAAGCCCTGTAAAATAACTCGTAATATTGGGACTCCAACCAGGTCTTTCACAATACCCTTAAAGCCAACACCCCATTGTAAAGAAGAAAAGAATATGTACATTTTGTTAGAAATGTCAAAATGTCTGATAAAATGTCATCTTTTGTCAATAGAGCGGTGGGTAGTAGTAACAGTTCAATGGCTGGTGAAATAGTTTGCAATCCTCAATCACTTTCCTTATCTATTATGAACACAACACGTTGGATTTCGAAAAGTTATAAATCTTTATCAGTCACATGTTAAACAGAAGCGGTACTAATTAGCATTATAGACGTTTAAGTAGTTTGTTCCATTTACCAGCATTTTGAGTTCAAATCCTATACAGAACAGTCCAGTTTGTTTATAAAATGCTGGGTCAGTAAAATAGATAGCAATCATGACTATACACCCATCCAAAAGTTTATGGAGATGTCCTAGTTGAAATAGATCATTCATTTATTTGTTACAATTATATTGCTAAAGTCGTTTATGAAATATTGCATCTCTTATGAAATATTTTACATTTTGTTTACTCAGTTTCTCTTGTAAAGATATATTGAATATGATCTGTAAGATATAGTTAACATCAGTCCAATAGTTGAGAAATTCATTCTTCAGCTACAGCTATAAACTATTCCTTCAGTGCAATATAACGAATGGAGAAAGGCGAAAAGAATTTCTCACTTATCTCTAACTTAATAAGTATGATTTCACACCTGGAATAGAAAGATTTCACAATAGATTATATTTAAGACAGTTAATGTAGGGAACAGCTGCGATCTAGTTTAACTAGATAAATAAACACAATTTTTAACAAAATTGCTGAGTCGAATATAAAGAAGATACAGCTTACATTTAGACGGGAAATCCAATTTATATGAATGACATCGGTATGTAAATGACTATATCATTCTACAAGTTTTGTTCTCAAAAGATAACTGGATGCCAAGACATTTATGTCGTAAAAACAAAAATATTTTTAGCCGTGAGTGCCGAGAGAAAATTACGAGTGACACATCTCTCACTTTGAATATCATGAAAAGGGAAGACATGTACGATATTGAGACTTTGCAAAGTTATAAGAAGTTAGTGAAACTGTGCTAATATTTGAATGATTTATGACGGGTAGAACAATGGGAAATTTCTGTGTAATTTATCTACTAGATAAGGACAGGTCGAATGGCGTAAACATAATACAATAATGGCAGGCAAAATTAGCTTCATATTTAATATCTCCTGAGACTGATACGCCTGGTTAATAATTTGGAACATGCTTCAACACAAAGACTTTAATATCAGAAAATAAATAAATAAATAAATTTAGAGTCTGCAATTTTAAAAACAAGTAAAAATGTTAATTAAATCACACGAAAATGGAATGATTTTCTTGAGATTACATTGACGTTGTTTATAGTGAAAATATAAACAATAGTCCATCTAATAAAACATAATCTTAATTTCTCTTAATTTATACCCAAGCATGTTTTGTTCGGTGTTGCGATATTTGACACTGTGTTGTTTTCTAAAGAGTAGAGTTTTACCGACGCGAGAAAAAAAAGAACGAAACCCTAATATACAATACTATTAGCGATAGAATGTTGACAGCTCAGACATAAATCCATGTCACATCATAATATTAAATAAAGATTATGAAGATTTTAATGGAAAAATATTGATTTTGTTCAGAGACACAAAGCCAACAACTTTTAAGGATGGAAGTGGAAGAGATTCTGAGAATCTTGTGTCTTTAGGATTAGTGGCGTAAAAACCAACATCTTACTTCACCCGGGAAATAATTCTCATTCACAAAGTGAGCTTTCCAGGTAATTATTACTTTCTATGCGATACTTGTCATCAACTAAAATGTTCGCTTAACAAAATAGCCACAAATTAATAGTGAAGAAGGAATTAATTGCGTGATTTTATGACATAAATAAAAGACATGCAAAATTCCATAAAGAACATTGTAATTTCTCGAGTACTTACAAAAGACATTCGTAAATAATCGTTTCTTATGCAGCCATGAACTTTATGGCGGCAGTTATACGAAGTTTGATACGAAACAGGGTCAAACAACAACAACAACAACAGGGGATGTTGTTCTGCGCGGAGCACTGGTGTAACTTAAAAAGAACGTTGAAGCTATAAGGTGTTACTGCATTTCACTACAAAGGAGGCAATGAAAGTTTGAGGAAAATTGTTTTACCTGGGTTCGAATACCGTTCATAACATCATTTCAATATTTGGTGAATAAAAATATTCGATGAACAAATAGAAAAGCAATGTTTTTAAAGAAAGAGAACTATTGATTGAATATATGATGGTGCGACATATAACTAATAGATATTGATTGAAGGAAGAGGAAATGCTTCGCTGACATCAGCAGATTATGAACTTTAAAATTTGCATGCTAAAAGACAAACCTAAACACTAAATTATTTGAGGTTGGTACATATTTTTTTCCTGTGGCCCAAATGCATTCATGATACATCTGCAAGCCATACACACCTCGCTCTCGCACACACACACACACACACACACACACACACACACACACACACACACACACACACTCGTACATTATATATATATATTATATACACACACACATACATGCATACACACACTCACATATACAAACATACATACATACATGTTGTTGTTGACACTCCGTCGCTTACGACATCGAGGATTCCAGTTCATCCGATCAACGTAACAGCCTGCTCGTGAAATTAACGTGTAAGGGGCTGAGCACTCTACAGACATGTGTACCCTTAACATAGTTCTCGGGTATATTCAGCGTGACACAGTGTGACAAGGCTGGCTCTTTGAATTAGAGGCACAACAGAAACAGGAAGTAAGAGTGAGAGAAAGCTGTGGTGAAAGAGTACAGCAGAGTCGCTACCATCCCCTGCCGGAGCTTCGTGGAGCTTTTAGGTGTTTTCGCTCAATAAACACTCACAACGCCCGGTCTGGGAATCGAAACCTCGATCCTATGACCGCGAGTCCGCTGCCCTAACCACTGGACCATTGCGCCTCCACACACACACACACACACACACACACACACACATATACATACATAACATACAACAAAGACAGTACCATTATTAGTTTTGAAGACAGAGTAAAAGATAACTGGTTTACCGAAGACCATCAGTCATGTAATGATGCTTATTGCATGCAAACAAGCAAATCACCAACAGAACGTAAAGCAGGAGATAGAAATGACGTTTGGAGACAGCAAAGAGAGGACACTCACTCGCAAACTGATTACCTTCAAGCAGGAGCTAAAAGCTGTCAGTGAAAAACTCCGACATCAGAAACGAATAACCAAGAGAAGAACAATAAGCAAAAAAGTTAACTGCAACCAGGCAGCATTATACAAAGACATGCGAGTAGGGGCAGTAAACATCACAGAAGTTCCTTCACGAGAAGACATAGACTCCTTCTAGAAGAAAATTTGGAGTGAAGAGATGAAATTTAACCAAGATGCTCTGTAGCTGGAAGAAATCCGAAAAAGCTATTGCTCCTGTGTTACATCCAAGACATACAACATTGATGGTGAAACTCTTGCAACTGTGATCCAGAAACATTACAGGATGGAAAGGCACCTGGAAGAGACTTAATTGTTGGATATTGGTACAAGAAGCTAACTTTCTACCGACCATATCTTATCAATCTATACCAGCAAGGTCTCATTGGGAACAGCAGCATACCACACTGGCTAGCTTTGGCAGAGACAAAATTGATCTCCAAATGCAGAACCAGCCACATGGCAAAAACCTACTGGCCAGTTGCATGCCAGAACTTAATGTATAAGGTATATACAACATGTTTAAATCTCTTCCTCCAAGACCATTGTGAAACCAATAACATTATCAAAGCAGAACAAGCAGCTGAGAAGAAGGGAGTCTAGAGATGTGCCGAGCAATTGTTAATCAAGCAAACTGTGATGTCAGAGGTGCTAGACTACAAGAAAGCCTTTGACTCTGTTCCTCACTCATGGATGTTAGAAGCCCTTCAACTTGCTAAAGTTCCAGTGAGAATAGTCAAAGCCATAGCTTACCTGACTTTACCGTGGGCCACCATCTTGAAATTAAACACAAAGAGTGGATGTATTATCACCGATATCGCAATGGCATATTCCAAGGGGACAGCCTCTCTGTGATGTTGTTTATACCTTCAGTAAACTCCTTGTCATTCATGTTAAGGAAGTCTGAAGGATATCTCACTGGTTCATAAGGAAACAGAATTACCAAAATTACAAGCTGTTTCTTTGTGGATGACTTAAAACTTTATGCAAAAAATATGCATGAGATGAAAAAGAGCCTTGACCTAGTTACAATGCTCGAAGGTTGTAGGGTTGGAGTTTGGTGAGGATAATTTTTGTTATATGGTTGTGAAAAGGGGGAAAACTATAAACCAGACTAGTAACATCTCCATCAATGATTTAAGTGTTTCCTCTGTATCTGACGAGGAAAGTTACACGTATCTAGGAGTGGATGAAAATATATCTTACAATGGCACCTGTAAAAAAACACGCGTCACTAAAGAATATTATAGCCGAATAAAGAAAATTTGGATCTGAGAACTCTCTGCATTCAATAAAACAGTGGACCACAATGTGTTTGCAGTGCCAGTACTCATACCAACATTTGGGGTGCTTGATTGGACGCTTGATGAGATCCGAGCCATTGATGTGAAAACCCGAAAAATACTAACAAGCACACAATTTCCACATAAACAGTGACATAGACCGCCACCACCTAGAACGCAAACAAGGCGCTAGACGCTTAACATCCATCCAAAATGCCTTTGAATGTCGCATTACACCCCTTCGGCAACATCTTTTAACCACCAAGTGTCGAAGTGCATCCCTTGACCAAGTTTGCATACATGAGGCTGATAACATTATAAGACTTGGAAGGCAGCTCCTTGAGCAACACTCTTTGTCTGATAACCTAGAACACATTCCCAAAGAAGTCGCATGACTCTACCACAACGTATCATCAGATGAAAGGAAGAGCCTATATGAGCAGAGGACTATGCATAGATACGTAAGCAGAAAACTCCGTGATTATAGTAACATTGATCATAAAAGCATTTTATCATGGACCAGTAGCCGGATTACTACCTCCCACTTTGCAATCCAGGATGTATGTATGTATGTATGTATGTATGTATGTATGTATGTATGTATATGTATGTATGTGTGTGCGTATGTATACAAAAGTTATAATCCCTTGAACCTTAAAGTATTTTGCTACATTCAACAGTTATCAGCAAGGAGAAATACAGTAATTTTAGAAAGCCTATCATTTAT
>NC_068989.1:60247123-60249052 GCF_001194135.2 Octopus bimaculoides
ATATATATAAACACAAACGTCTTCAAACCGTATAAATTAATCATTATGAAAAACGTGTTCAATGAGTTAAAGGTCTAATATTCAATGATAATTATGAAATTTTAAATTATTCAACGCATATCGAGATAACGATTGCACTATTTCGAACATTTTTCTTCCCCTTAATCTTATTAGTATATCACTTCGCTGATAAGTGTGACATTAAACCTTACAATTCAATAACTTGTTCATATCTATCTATATATCTATCTATCTATCTGTCTATCTATCTATCTATCTGTCTGTCTGTCTGTCTGTCTGTCTGTCTAAGCATATATATATACTATATAACACTTGCGGTGTCATAAGAATATATATGGATATAACTGATTCAAGAGATCTCATTCAGTTAAATGTCATATTTGAGATAATTATTATAGCATTTTATTGATTGATATACTGATTTAGTCGCATATATCAAAGCCAACGGGATGTATATATGAAATTTAAACAGAGCTGAGGTTAAGGAAACGTCAAGTGTTATGCTATGCTTATATAAGTATCACTGTTAATTAATCTCGGTAGTATAAGAAGTTACAAAATAATCTTAATGAATATATAGAATTCATCAAATTTGGAATGAAGGCGTTTTTGTAGCTGTGGGTTATAGTTGTTGCGTCAATAAATATTCTTTAATAAATTTCTGTTTCTTAGTTCGGTCAAAGTACTTGGTATTGTCGGCAAGTTTGTTTTCCTATCACTTCGAATTTACTTGTGCTTCATATGTAGAAAGTTTGGTAGGAGAAATTCTATGCACGCTTGTCATGTATGTATGTATGTATGTATGTATGTATGTATGTATGTATATAATTCAGTTTATTTCAAGATTTCTTGCCAATAGAGAAAGAACCGGCTTCTAACCTAGATCTCAGATTCCCTCATTAGGATGTAACATATTACTGTGTGTGTAGTGTAAACTGGCTATAATAATGTGCTTGTGTGGTTTTGGAGTTGGTGCTGGGCAAATTATCTGTGAGGGAGGTTATCGATATAAGTATTATATATAAGTATGACCGACACGACGATGGCAGGCAAGGTGTAGTACACCGAACCATTGCGACAGCCTACGTGCCAGAGTGCTGCGGTAATTTTGAATGTAAATGCCAATTTGTTTTCAGCAATATGACCTGTCAGAGGTCAGTCAACTTGCCCAAATATAAAAAGCCGTAGAGGTGGTATTTTATGCAACACGTTGTGTTGAAAATTTTTTTCGTCTTGTAAAATAATCGGGGATATAGACAGATCAGGTAAACTTATGTAGCATAGTGGCAATTCATCCCGAGCGTTCAATACTTCTTACCTTTGCACAAAACTCTAGTCCAGCACTCTTGCTCTCCTTCATCTGAACGAACTTGTCTTCACTCTTAAGCTTCCTCCTTTCTGGTGACTTCTAATAAAGAAGCAAACTTAAAAAAATATATACTGTAAACTTCATAAATATTTCGTGACATTATATGCTGATGAAAAATTAACATTACGAATGACAATTATAACAATGCATATCGGTGTTATGCACACGTAAATACATTCATACATACATACCACACCCATATATATGTATATGCTCCGTTGGATGTGTAATGTCAATGTGAATACCCGTCAGAGTGTAAGTATCTTGAGAGAAAAGCTGAACATTAGAAGCATCAGTTGTGGCGTGCAAGAGAGACGATTGCGCTGGTATGGACATGTGGTGAGAATGGAGGAGGATAGCTGCGTGAAAAAGTGCCACACCCTAGCAGTTGAGGGAACCCGTGGAAGAGGTAGGCCCAGGAAGACCTGGGCTGAGGTGGTGAGGTAAGACCTTCGTACATTGGGCCTCACCGAGGCGATGACTACGGACCGAGACCTTTGGAAATGGGCTGTGCGTGAGAAGACCCGGCAAGCCAAGTA
>NC_068989.1:60251092-60256271 GCF_001194135.2 Octopus bimaculoides
ATATATATATATTTATATGTATATGTATATGTATATTTATATCTATCTATCTATCTATCTATCTATCTATCTATCTATCTATCTGTACATATACGTGCAAGAACGCGCATATTACTCCGTATTTTGTAATATTGTGTAAATTGATTAAAATATTTCCGCTCATTTTAAGATTTACAAATACGCGCACGTACACACACCGTACACATATATACACGCTTATATGATATGAAGAGTAAAGCAAGTGAATGTAGTGGAAACAATATGGTCTATGTGCAAAGTTATTAAAATAGATAAAGTTGAATTGCTTTTATCTGTTTGAATACATCTAGAACTGTCGTCGCATTCATGTATCAATACGATATATCATTTATTTCCAATGTGCTAGATTAAATTTTATGCATACACACACGCACACACATGTATTCGTGTGTGCTCCTATATATATATATATATATATATATATATATTTACTATTTAACACACTCTTCGATAAAGTTTACACTCATTTACTCCTTTACTTTTCCTAAAATTTTCGTTGCGTCTTGCAACCTTTTCAATAGTCGTTGACTCTGTCCGGTATCCGAGCTGCGTTCCTTTTGTTTGTTTGTGGGCATGTGTGTGGGTCCGTGTGTGCATGCGCATACACATATATGTATGTGTGTATGTATGTATGTATGTATGTATGTATGTATGTATGTATGTATGTATGTATGTGTGTGTGTGTGTGTGTGCGCGTATGTATATATGTATACGTAGATGGTAATCATACCCCATACCCACAGTTTATATATATATATACACAGGTAGAATAGTTACTGGGCTGTTATGTAGATGTCTGTGTGTGTGCGTGCGTATGTATACGCACACACGTATATGTATATGCATATGTATGTGAGTAAATTTATATGAATGTAAACAGACATGCAGACGGATAATTACATAGGTAATATGAACAAAGCACACATACATACGAAAATGAAAACTGAAACACGCAACCATATACGCACACACACACTTCACTTCACACAAGGACACGTATGGAAGCACACATCCATACATAGAGAAACAGTAAATAGTAACAAAACCCATACACACACAGACACACTCAGACATGCACACACAAAGAGACAGAAGTACACACATACGCATACATACACACACGCACACATCAAAACACACAAACATAAACGCATGAATATGCAGAATACATACATACAAACGTACACATATATATATATACATATATACATGCGCACATACACATACATGTATACACACACACGCATGCATACATACTTACATACATACAAGTGTATGCGCACACACACACTGATCCACACATATGCGCACAAACAAGCAAAAAGAACGCAGCTCGGATAACGGACAGTCAACGACAATTGAAAAGTTTGCAAGTCACAACGAACATTTTAGGAAAAATAAAGGGGTAAATTAGTGGAATTGCCTAATTGTTTCAGTTGCACACACGCTCACACACACGCACGCACACGCACGCACACGCACGCACACACACACACACATACATACACACACACATGTATATACGAGGGCTGTATGAAAAGTTTTGAGCCTTCAAGGCCTTTGAACGGTGAAGTCTTGTACTTTCATCAGAAGTCTTGTAGCATGTTTTTTTTTGAGGTCCAAGATTTTTCATACACCCCTCGTACATATAGACAATATTATTAAGATATATGTTAATACAACGTTATCAAGTTTATCCAAATTGGTGAAATTTCAACTGAAAAGCTGCAAAACTTTTAGCAGTTAATAAGAAACACTAACTAAAAGAAACGCCTAAATCAAATTCAACTTAAGACATTCATTCATTCAACCATTAGCGACATCATTGAATAACTAATTTGCTTTATGAAAATAAAAATAAATATACGATGCAATAAAATTAAAATTAAAATTAAAAATAAACGTATATGTTTGTAGGTATGTAGGGTAAAACCTCAGCCTTTTGAAACATATCTGCTTATGCCATCATTAAACTCCAGTATGTAGATACAAGGTACATATTGGAGTTAAAAATTCTGGAAATATTGTTTGCAGAGGTGATGTATAACCAATCCGGAAATTGGGAAATGTTTTGGCATTATTTATTTACTCACCGTTACATGTGTTTCATTTGCTCATAGGAATTACAAAATGTAACATGTTAGATAGACACATAAAGAATTTCCTATTAGACATGGCTTGCATGTCTATCTAATATGTATAACGCTGTACTTCCTATTAGCGAATGAAACATGTGTAAAGATGCATAAATAATACCAAAAATAATTTTCCAACTTCCTGTTTCTTTATAGATGTACACATATACATTATATATTTATGCTTGTGTATGTTAACTCTTTTTCTCTTATTAGTTTGCTAATCGGTCAGTGGGTATGGCGGTAAAATACATTGTAGGTTCTCAATTTTTAACTTTCATCTATAAATTAAGTTTTACAAGATTAACGTCTTTACTGCTTAATTCATTTAAAAATACTTTAAAAACTTCATGATACTTCGATGAATACCAGTATACATAATCATTGAAATATACACACAAAGTTCCACTCACAAAGCATTGATGAATCAGACATGATGGTGAAAGGTCATTCCCCAAAATGTATATGTATGCATGTATATATTATATTTCTTGAGTTTGTTACTTTTCTTATTTACCAGACTGCTAGTAGATTGTGTTTATTTTTTTAAGGTGTAGTAGTACCATAAATATCGGTGTAGCCCAATATTCGTATCCTCTACCTATATAGTGTTTACTTTCGTTGATATTATCATTGATAAGTGACTGCTAGAGACCACTGTTATTTCAAAATTTTCGTATTATCTGAGGCAATTCTACTTCATTACGTTTCACAAGTTAACATTTTAGTTAAGTTAAAAGCGATTAGTTAACGTCTTCGGCTGAAATGATATTCTACCTTTCATATTATTACCAAAGTACAAGCCTCTTCAGACCATTGCAACTAAATTCATATGTCCCTTATTTCTTAAATATATACAGTAATTCCATATATGCAATGTTACAAAATACTAAACGTGTATATATTTCTAAGAATTACTTTAGAAATATACTGATTATATGCCTATAAGCTTTGTTGGAAAATATCATTAGACAAGTTATACAACATAAATTAAATATGCTATTTAAATCTGTTAAATATAGTATTTTTTAAAATTCTTCTGAAATACTTTCTTAAAAGCACTTAATTAAATTACAGAGATGGATGCCTATAATTCAGATGTAAAAGTAACAGGTGTCGGGCTTTCAATGGAAACTCATTTTCGCAGAAAGTTATTCCCATAAAGTTATTCCCATAGGAAAACAAATAAAGGAAATTTCACCATTATAGGTTTCAATATTGAAACGATGTAAATGTTCTAAAAAACATATTACTGCACGAACATCTAAAATACAAATAAAACGACAATGTTAAAATACAGGAAAAAAGTATAAAAAATTATGAAGAGAGAGCTAGAAACCAGATCAATATATAAAACACTGACGGAAAAATGTAATATATTACTTGACGTTTAAAACGCATTTTAAATGATTATTTCCGTCAAATGAATATCAACCTCGTTTCGCATTTGACTTATACAGTAACAATATTGAACTGGACGATACCCTCTTATATCTAAATGACCACATCATGATATATATATTAGACACTTCAACGAGGTGTTTAAATTAATACGGTCGCAACTGATGTGGTTATTTAAATATAAAACAGTATCGTCTAGTTTATGTAGAGACTTCTGTAGTGTAAGGGAAAGCAACAAGTCTAGATTTGCATTTGAAAGCAGAAAGTTATTTAATAGAATTAATCATTTATCACAAGTATTGGATTTTGCAGTGTATGGAAGTCTTGTAAGAGGAATTGTTCTAATACCAACAACTAGAAAATATACCCAATAGGCTAAAATATGTGCATTCTAAAATACCTAAATCCGCTGTTTAGTGTATAGAAGCCTAATTAATATTTCCAATCTCTTTGATAATAATATCTGAGCTGCTTTGATTTTTGCAAATTGGCTAGGCGGTACACTGACATCACATGTTTTGATTTACTGATTAATGTTGTGGAGCAAATCTCAAGTTTGTACCGTACTGACGTTAAGTTCTTAAAATTTGCGTCCTCAATACTGAACTGATCGATAAAAACAGAACAAAAACACAGGCATTGGTGTCATTATGCCACAAAAGGAAAAACAAATATCAGAGTACACACAATGTACAAATCACAAACTGAGAAACTATACAGATATCAAGACACACCTATATAATCAGTTTACGAACTATTCAAGTAATTAATATGTTGTAACGTAGTTGTTGAGGAGTTGACAGAACAAGCCTTTATCTAATGTCATATATCTGGTTGCCGAGAAGCAGAATATACAAATAATGTTGTGAGATATACACACAAGAATAACAAAAAGAAGAAAAAGAAACACAGGAGAAAAACAATCAAACACAAAAATCCGATTATAGCAAGAAAAACCAAAAGATCACGACTGGCAGTCAGAAAAGACAAAAAAAAAAAAAAATACAAGTGATTTTTTTTTTGCTACGAATTCAGTTATCGTGACACTCGAGTGACATTGCTAAGCAACTCAGCAACGAGATTCTTCAGCCAATTCATTTTGTGTAAAATATCTATGAAGTGCATTTCACAAGAGACAGCTGTAAAACTGAAGCAACAAATTCTACAATGTAAGAACACTGTTTCAGACACCTTTCAACATACACACATACAAATACACGTGCCTACACGCGGGCACACACACTCATACACACACACATATACATATAGGTGGCAATAATGGACATAAATGTTGGATGGATTATTTGTCCAGTTACTTCTTCATTATATACCAAAAGGGGAGGGGTGAGCAGGGATTTCCTGGAAAGTTCCGGGCATTTCTTGCAAATTTCGAGGAATTCAGGGAAAGTTCCGAGGATTTCCAGGAAAGTTCCCAGGATTTCCTGGAAGTTCCGAGGATTTAAAGCAGACTTCTTGGAAAATTCCGGGGATTTCCTGGAAAGTTCCGAGGATTCCCTGGGGAATTCCAAGGGTTTCCTGGAAAGTCCAGAAAATACCTGGAAAATTCCTGGGATTTTCTGGAAAGTTCCCAGGATTTAAGGTAG
>NC_068989.1:60257685-60257923 GCF_001194135.2 Octopus bimaculoides
CAGGCTACAAAGTCTATACATTTGTGTATC
Source organism: Octopus bimaculoides (assembly GCF_001194135.2). Classification (NCBI taxonomy): domain Eukaryota; kingdom Metazoa; phylum Mollusca; class Cephalopoda; order Octopoda; family Octopodidae; genus Octopus; species Octopus bimaculoides. The sequence goes on from NC_068989.1 coordinate 60,257,716, forward strand.
AGAAGGGAAAACTAGAAACGCTGCCTAGAAAGAAGCGCTCCACTGAAAAGACGGCATTTCTTCACATCTTCCAAATCACCCCAGTCATCTGCCGCCTCAAAAGCTTCGTACTTGCCGTGCCAGCCAACGTAAGTCAATGACACACAACTTTACTCATTCACTCTATCTCTCTTTCTCACCCTCTTTCTATCTCACATACACACACACA
>NC_068989.1:60257933-60258308 GCF_001194135.2 Octopus bimaculoides
AATTACTTCCTGGAAAGTTCGATGGAGCGTGAGGAAGAGGAGGAGTTACTTCCTGGAAAGATCCACTGAAGGGGAGGAATGGGAGGAATTACTTCCTGGAAAGTTCCACTGAAGGGGAGGAATGGGAGGAATTACTTCCTGGAAAGTTCCGACGAGGGGTAATTACTTCCTGGAAAGTTCCAAGGAATTGGAGGAAGGGATGAATTACTTCATGGAAAGTTCTGAGGAGGAGGAGGAATTACTTCCTGAAAAGTTCCTAGGAAGGGGAGGAAGAGGAGGAAGAGGAAGAATTACTTCCTGGAAATGCCCGGAGAGTGTGAGGAATTACTTCCTGGAAAACTCCGAGGAGGGAGACGAATTACCTCCTGGAAAGTT
>NC_068989.1:60259104-60265310 GCF_001194135.2 Octopus bimaculoides
ACACACACACACGCACACACACACACACACACACGCACGTCCATTTCATATATCTTTCAATTTCTGCTTTCTGCAAATATAATTTTTACGGATACAACTGCTTACAAAAATTGGGATTAATGTATAATTTCTTTCTATGTTCATAATTAAATAAATGTTTTAATGATTACACAGATGTCCAATAGAATAGCTCTCAGAAACAGACTACGTACAAATTCTTTCTTCACAACTCCTGAAGCCATTTTCTGACAGGGGCGGGGGTAATAAAATCTTCATACAGCTAGAGGCGCCAATCGAAACAGGAGACCGGAAATGATAAGGTTGAGAAACGCTGTATGCCTAACCGAAAACGAACACAGTCACATCACCCAAACAGGGCGGGTGAAACCGGGTTTAGCTGCTAGTATATATATAAATATATATCATAATACATTTACATGTATATGTATATACATATACACATATGTATACATGTATGTGCATATATATATACACGTATATGTATATATGTATGTGTATAGATATACACGTATATATATACATGTATATATATGTATATTTGTGTATATATATTTATACATGTATATATATATATATATATGTGTATATATAATTATAGATATGTAATTATAAGATTCAAGGATCCAAGCGTAGGTATAAAGAAACAACGTTCAGGTACAACAATAATTTACTGTAAGCTTTTTTCCATATGCTGAAATGAATATGTTATAGCTCACGGTTAGCAAAGTGAGTTGCTATGTATTCGAATAAATTTCCAAATTGAGGGAGTGGACCATTCAAAACCCAGGTCTGTATTTAACCTGGTTGCTACATTCCTTGAATTTAGATTTGTACACACACACACACGCACACACGCACACACACACATGTATATATATGTGTGTGTGTGTCTGTATTACGGATTCTATTTATATCAAACCGTTCATTGACATAAACTGATGACTTTTAACGACGTCTTAGAATTGATGTTTGGATGCATGTTAAAAGAATTGTGACAGTCACTGTATGCCGATTATAATCAGCGAAGAAATTAACTCGAAGTAACGAATCCTCATTATTATTGTTTGGAAGTGTATCAAAATGCTATAAAAAAATTGCCATATGTCGTAGATGTTAAAGCATTAGAATAATTTGTATAAGTCGATTATAAACAAATAAGTGGATGATTAGTAAATGCGAGTTATTGTTTGAATGATTGTCAAAACGATTATAAAAATTTGTGTGTGTCGATTATAGTCGGGCAGTAATTGCAGTAATATGAGATGCCCGACGTTAATCAAATAATGGTAATTCGATATTCCATGGAAAATTAAGAGAAACCATTTATCTCCAAAATCTAAGAAATATACTGTAAGAATAATATTCTTAGATAGATGGTTAAATTTATTCTCACAAAACAAAATTTGTAACAAGCTGAGTGCTGATTATAACAAGTCAGTATACACGGTAAAATAGATGGAGAATTGATTGTAATGATTTCGGGGGCAATTAAAATGATATAATTGTTTTAATAGATACACAGTGGTGACGTTAACCAGAAGTGATCATAGAGTATCCAATATGAAGTATAGTTAAGGCGGTGAGCTGGCAGAAACGTTTGCATGCCAGGCGAAATGCTGAGCGGTATATCGTCTGTCTTTACGTTCTGAGTTCAAATTCCGTCTGGGTCGACTTTGCTTTTCATCCTTTCGGGGTCAATAAATTAAGTACCAGTTGCGTACTGGGTCGATCTTATGAAATGGCCTCCTCCGCCAAAATTTCGTGTCTTGTGCCTAGAGTAGAAAAGAACATGAAGTATAATTATAGAAAGTATATATCCGGAATGTGAAAATGTATAGTGCTGTTATCGACATAGATAATTTAATCGTTTAATACATCAAAAATGGAATGTAAGGTAAGATAATGCATCTAGATAGTTGATCAGAATTGTTGTTTACACGTAAATTGAAAAAAAAAAATTGAAAATGCAGTACAAAAACTTGTGAAGACAACAATCTAAAGAAACATCGCTTTTTGCTAGAAAATAAAATTAAAATAAATATATTTTTTAGTAGAACATTTCATAAACACACATCGCCAGTAAAAAAATAAATGATTAAGTAAGACTGGTCATTGCTTAGCGGTGGGAGAATAGAAATATGCACAAGTATGAGTGGGTATGTTGGTCTGTGAGTTTGTAAAGGTATATGAGGTGTGTTTAAAATGCAAAAATAAAAGTATGCAAATAAAAAATACATATAAAATATAGGAAAGAAATTAAGGGTGTAGTCTAGTTATTAATGACTAATGGAGTTCATTAAGGTCACTTGGAACCGAAAGGTTGGAAAGCATAAAGTTAATAGATAATACAAAGTAGATGTCTAGAAAAAAAGATAGCATAGCAATCAAAATAATTCCCTGTGAATTTATTTATTCATTTTACTTTAAACTATTGACCCGCTTTGTCTATTGCATGGTGAAAGCCATTTTCAGTGTATTTTATTCGAATTTTATTATGACTATCACGTTAATAGATTTAGTTTTGCTATTATTTTTGTTAGCCAGTATCATTAACATGCCTCTATTCTGGTATTTGTTGAAGGGAACTAGTAATAATGGTACACCTCCCCTACATGCCAAATGGAATAACCTAGTCACTATAAATAAAGAGAAGTATGCGAAGTACTAGATTACGTAGTAGGCGGTCAGGGATAGTCGTGTATACCAAAGTATGTATGTATATGTATATATGTATGTATGTATGTATGTATGTCTAAAACCATTATTTGATCGCAGGTAGCAAGAACAAAAATGCGTGTGGTATTATTTATTAATATACACATGAATAATGGTGGAAATGTTCTATTTACAGAATAATTTATATCCATAGAATGCAAATCGGATCATTATGTAACGCAAAATGTGTAATGCATTCAATTCCTTGCTATTGCATCTATACCAAGTCCAAGTTAGCAAAACATTGAAAAGGTATATTCCCGTCGACAGTAGATGGAAAAATATTTGTGGAAGACAATTCTATGTGCATGATGCCTCTCCTTTAAATATTGATATTTATTTTCTCTGTATTTTATATAAAAAAAAATGCATTACTTCCCTTTGTCTCATTCCATGAAAATATCGATCTTCTGAAAACATCTTTATGTTAGAAGAATGCATGTGCTACCAAAGTGTATACAGGCATGCCTAAACATTTAGTTCAACCAGCTTGAGTGCTTATATACTGGTTATACCTGAAAAGAGTAACAGCTTTTGAATTGTACCACTTGTCATAAGAGATTATATTTTCTATGACGTCATCGTGTACTTGCATTACGCAGTTTACGATATGAGATTTATGCACCAGGCAACATGTGAAAACTAATTCAGTTCCTTCACGTTTCGAAGTGTAGTACTGTGGTGAACGATGTAATGACAATTTTACATAATTGGCCTCCCAACTAATATATAACAAAGCACACCGACGCAACACAAACAACACAAGCCTCATACGCAAAAATACGTACATACATACATACATACATATATATGTATACATATATGAAGATGAAAAGAGAATGAGAAGTTTTGAGCAGACCTGATTATTCGTTGGTGGATCAACGAATCATCTAGCAATTGGCTCTATTTATCATTCATCGCGACTAAGATAAATATATTGTAATAATATTAGATTATTGCCAAATATGCATACATAGATTTATCATTTCGGTGACTTGTGTTCATCATTGTCAGAAGAAAGCTGCTGCCTTCTCACTTGCCAATAATTAATTGTATTCTGAACATGATTATAAACAGTATATTGTATATATTCATTCAGAATTTGAAATACTACCAAGAGGAATAGACTTATTTGTATTCCTATAATCATAGCGAACATGTGTGAGCTGCTTCACGGTACATTTTTAGCGCTTTTCCCCTTTCATGCGTTGCTGTTGGTGCTTGGCAAATACTCAAGTAATTTCGATAAAAGAACTTCAGAAATTCCTACTGGTGCGCGGAACTAATCTTCAGTTGAAAATTTAGTAAGAAATGAATTCTAAACTACACAGACTATATTGGGAAGCTGCCGACGATAAATTGGATTATCCTAACATTAAATCGCAAATCACACGACAATTACATACCATTATTATTTAGCTGTGTTATAAAGCAATATTGCAGCCAAGAGCGTTGAAGCTATATTTAAGAAAATATTTTAGATGATAAAGTGTATTCATGTTGTCGTTGTTATTATTTATTCTTAGATCAATCTTGATAGAGTATGCCTTTGCTTAGAGACGTCCCAGCTGGGATTATACCACACTTTTTAAATGTGATCGACGAATGAAGTGCAGCAGAGTGGAGGACTTGTTACAGTATGGGGCACTTGTGGTATCTGTTCCAGCTATGTGTTCTGAGTTTTGTCTAAATACTAAGGAATAAGGAGAATCATGGGGTAACGCAGCCCAGTCTGTTATTGCTTACCATGGGCAGTTGGACTAGTATACAATTAAGAGGCAACGGTATACTAGGAGTTTAAATCAACAGTGGACTGAAAACAATTGAATTGATATCAGTCGAAAAGGGTAGCATTCAGGACCATGTTATTGTTTCGGGAGATGATGGCTACAAGTTATCCCCAGTCACGAACACATGAAAATTTGAGTCTACTAAAAATAACTATAGGGCCAGGTGGCGCGGTTGAAGCGGTGGTTGATTGGAGCTTACCAATTGGGTAAATCCAACGCAATTGAAACGCGCCATATTGAATATGACAGAAATATAGATTCATAATGTCTGAGGACTGAATAAATATTTGGATGTTAGTAATCTGAAATCAATATTAAAAGTTTGCTTTGATATTTCGATATTAATTGACAATCAAATAAATAAAACAGTTTTCATTAAAAATGGAAAATATTACAAACATGAAATGAAGCTTTTTAATTAGAAACATAAATAATAAATAAGCATATAATTCGTTGCAAATGACATATTAGATACTTCTTTTCCTCGTGGTATGTCTGTATATTTCACTTCAAAAGAGTATCACGAGGAAGACTCTGCTTGCTGAAAGTAGCAGGAAAATCTCTTACAAATAACAATTTATCATCTTAAAAAGAGTGAAAGGATATATTGTATATAACATAGTTCTACATATATTATAAGGATGGGATGGTCACGGCTTGATTATAAAAGGGCATGATCAGAGTTATCCTGAAGCTCAACACTGCCAACAATAGCATCAACAACCACTTATCTTATTACGGAATTTCAGGGATTCTCTTTAAACTGCAGAGACATGGTTTGGAAGATTTTCAATGTAAAAAATAAATAAAATAAAAATAAATAAATAAAAAAAGACGAGAAAAACAAACAAACAAACATATTTAATCAATATCTGATGATGAGATGACCTTTCTCTTTTGCCTATTTTTAATGATTTACATTTGAAAAAAAGATATTCAATTGAATGAAAGAACACATAGGGAGAATTAATACTATCTCAATCATCTCAGTAATCTCATCCAAATAATGATCATGGTAAAATATTACTGAGATATTCTTCTGGTATTTATTTTAATAAAATTAAAAATGATAACGAGACCAAAAGAATATAAACATTTGTATCGAAAATAACTGATCATTAACATTAGTTTATCAGAAGCATGAATTTACGCCCTCTAGCCAGAAATAGATCATATCTTTAGTAAACGATAACATCACTAACCTATAAAAATAAAATAATGGAAATATGCATGTAAACACTTTCATGAAACTATTAAATAGTGATAATAGCAATTCAAATAATTCATTGAAACGATAAAGAAGGAAAAAAGAAAAGAGAAAAAAATTGAAATTTGAATTTTTATGAGCAAACTTCATAATCTATATAAATGGTTTGTATGTATTGTAAGCTCATGCTAAGTTTCAATTCTATCTCACTCTCTCACACACAGAAACGCTCACATGCACCCTTACATATATGCATAACTGCACGCACGCACGCACACACATACACACACACGCTCATACACGCACAAACACGCACACACACTCATTCACACACGCATATACACACGCGCACACACGCTCACATACATACAAACACGCACACTGTTTACCACTGTTTATAAGCATCCTTAACTCAGCGGAAGATTATGAAAAGTGGAATACAAATTTATATGTATATATATATATATATATAT
>NC_068989.1:60266292-60271811 GCF_001194135.2 Octopus bimaculoides
TATATATATATATAATTTACATACTCATACATGCATATGTCACACGGTGTATCTTGAATAACGACTTTGAAAACTAAAACGATGTTTTAATATCACCGAAATACAAAAAAAAAAAAATAATAATAAAAGACTTGGACAACAGATAAGAATATTAATCAAAACAGAAATTCAGTTGTGTAAAATATTACTAATTTACAATTTTTTCTAAATATTTGTCTGAATCCTGTCCAAATACACTAATTACTTTTTCTGTTATTTCTTGTCTAAGCATTAATCATTATGCTGCACTAAATGAAGGACTTCTTTGTAACAGTATTACTTGGAAATGATGAAGTTAACTGATAACGGATATTTTTGTTTAAAACAAATTCCCGAGATAATAATTCGAATCAACTTGAAAGAATTACCATTTGTTGTTTCAGTCTATTTATTTTCATGAGAAATCCGTCACACTTTTTACCAAAAGTTTAGTCCAATCTTTGCAGCAACTATTACGTTAAAGGCAGCAACAAAGTTAATAAACAATTGCAGAATACACTTGTAACAACAAAGCAATAATAGTAATGGTAACATCAGTTAAGGATTTCTCATATTTTGTGGGAAAGTAAATATCATTACGAACTCAGGTTGCTGACTGGCATTTACTTTATCTACTTCGAAAGAATGAATGGCTATATCAACTTGAGAAGGAGCTCAACTCAGGGCATAAAGTGAAGTGACTGAATATTACGCGGCATTTTATCCTGTCGCTCTACTTATTCTGCTTCTCCCACAGAATAGCAGTGAGAATTGGTATACTGGATAATGTCTGAAATATACTATAGATGTCAAATAGACTAGATAATACGACTGGGATGTCTTGATCTTATGTCTTATCAGCAACAGAAAGAAATCCTCCATATTTTACATAACAGCTTGCATTGCGAGACCCTCTTCAGATAATGATCATGAAAGTTTAGGCACATTCCAGCGGTGCCAAGCATCACAAGTGCTACCAAGAATGTCTAGATTCTTTAGTTTTCGCTGCTGAACTGTATTCCCTCCTCCCTCTCGTTGCTGTTGTAAACACTACACACAAGTAGCACTTTCTGTGTATTGAGAAACGGTACAGAAACAGTCCTGTGTCGCTTTTCCTAATAAACGTCTTACCTACGTAAACCGCTATCAGTTTCATTGAGTTCTGTTTTATCTGAATTATTTTCTTTCATTCTGATGAATCATTCGTTTTCAACCTTAGTTTTTTCTCTTGAAACATAAACTTACATTGTAATGAGGCGGTATAGTTGGTAATTATTTCTTATTTTGTGTTAGAAATCTGTGGAAACAGTAAATTGTGGAAGTAAACATAGCTGACTTCATTAGTTATTACAGCAAAAATGAACATGCATAGAGGAAAACGAAACGCGTAACTATATGATTGTGGAAAATGAGAACAAGAAAATGTGTGTATATATTTTTAATTAGAAATTCATTTTGACAAGAGATCTATTCCTGCTGAATTTACAAAGCAATTATTGCAGGTATCAACATCTGCTACATATTGTGTGGCTTCCAAGGTTCAAAAATGACTAAAGCTACTCTATGAACTTATTTTCCTGTGATCCTATGAAGAATTCGATTGGTCACAATTAAATTACCAGAGTACTATTTAGAGGTTTTATAAAAGGAACTCTGTATAAACAGTATGTCGTTAGTCGCTGTACAAACAGCTGTGTTGACTATTTTCTTCTGAGCGTGTAAATTATTTTTATGTATTTAGTAATACACAATTGATCAGCGCTATAGAGTTATGTGAATTAAACAAGCGAGATGAATCATCCCGAATATACTACTTAACACTGACATATTTTACCACAAGTTGTCTCCTCGAGAGCCAAACAAAATATAATTGTTGACATCTCGAATGATTGCTTCCTCGTATAAATAATAACTGTCTTAAAAAGGTAGTAAAATACATCTTCGGTTTGCTCAACTGGGGAAATAAAGTTTGTGGAACTTAGATGCATATCAGAAGCTATTTTGTAGACAAACACACATGAATCTTCGTAGTATAATGTTAGTAAATTTTGACGAAGTATTTAATCATTGACAATGTACAACGACTCAGAAAGCAGTCGAAGGTATGACTTTATGTGAGTTAACAGAACAAAGTGAATGGAATTCAATTGTACTACATAACGCAAACGGGATATTTACCACTAGATACCTCCCTCACCCATATATATATATATACACACGTATTATGTTTTCATAATCAGGGAAAGGGGGCGGCGCCTAACGCCGGTAAATGAAGGGAGTGTTAGATGGGTGGATAGTATCAAGTGGGTATGAACAAAAAAACTGTGTGTCTCGCAATTGACCATAGTAGATCACATCTCTTACCGTTGCAATGTACATTTGTATTGAGAGGCCCAGATGCTGAAGTGAAGCGCGTACGTGTGTCACTGTGTGTCTGCGTGTGGTCAGTGCAAACGGTTAACATCTAAAATAATTAACATTGAAGCTTTCACACTGCTAGGCTTTATAAACTGTTTAGATCTGATTATTAGAAATTAGAGATACTAAATATACCTCTACATATTGACACAGTCTACAACCGAGAGACCTGCTCAAGTCAGTCAGAGAGCCTCTGAGGGGTTACTCGATTTACTAGCAATAGAAGATATATCTTTCTTTAATTTCACCTTATCTAAAAAAAAAAGAGAGAAAATAGGGGGAGGGATGCTTTTCTGTTAAGAATGCGTTTAAAAAGGAAAAGTTGGTTAAGTCATAACTGGAAAGCTTTCGATTATGGCTATTCTTACTCCTTCTTGATCTGTTGCTAAAAACGACTATTACAAGCATCAGCAAAAAAACACCACGACAATAACAGCAACAATAGCGCAATATCAACTTTCGGCGAATATTTGCTGCCAGGTGTTGATGTCAACGAATATATAATAATTTCTGAAATATGTTCATATTTTAATTCTTCTTGTGCAATTATTTTTACATTAGCATCAATGACCTCTCAATAGTTTCGTTCCATCTCTATACAGCTGCAGCGATGTATAATCATAACTTCTGTGGAAATCTTTACTAGATTTCCCTTTGATAATTTGTGCGTAACGTAAAGAGTCTAATATTGATGTCATGAACTATACCATCTACAACGACTCATTTATTACTTTAAATATTTACAAGTAATTGAAAATATGACTAACACACTTCATATATTAATATTCAAGTCTCTGCCAATAGAATTTGTTTGGTTTACGATATTTAACTCAAATGTATGTGACATAAAATATGATATATTGCTTTCTTACGAGGTAACCACATCAATTTCCGTATGTGTGTGTTATAGTCAATTTAACAGACTACAATATACTAATATTAATTATTTTTATCGATGGAAGAAAGATGAAAGGTCAACATTGAATTTGAAATTCACAGGATAAGTTACATACAATGTAACGTATCAAGTACGTCTTTCACTTCTATCTAATTCATGTTAGTAAATTTACATCAGTGGTTGACTTAAATTACATTATATTCACAAATAATTTAGTTTTACTTTAGCAAATTTTGGAAAAAAAAAAACATGATTGAAATGAAATTCAATATCTATTTTATAGAAGTCTGAGAAAGGTGACAAAAACTAGGATGCAATTCAAAGAACTTTTCTCCTTGTGACAACGACGGTCTTGTCATTTGAACCTTAAATCATTATGTTGTTCGGGAACAATAACGTCCTCTAATAATTAGCCACAATATATGGGTTGCTTTCTAAGGAAACGTATTTGTGCTCATAAAAATTTCATACATGACATCCTCGGTTTATATTTCATAGATGCAGAGAACTTTATTGAAATGAGACTTGTTAATTGAGCGTTTATAATCTTCAAGGGATTATTGAAAACAATTGGACTTTGTCACACGAACACAGAAACGGAATAACACGGTACTTCATCACTGAAGCTTGTTCTTCTTGATGAAGATAACTCGTGATGTTTCTTGTTAAATATTGTCCTTCTACCGCTTTGCATCCTTCATTGGTTGCCTCCCCTTGAAGACTTCCCTGCTGAAGCATTTATTCAACGAATTTACGTTATGTGGCATAGATTCAAACTTCTAATCTATTATGTGTTTATATGAGTAGCTCGTCTTGCATGTATATTAATCGCGATAATGTAGGAAGATCAGATATCACTTTAATGAGTTTACAATCCACGCGGTGAGAATGTGATATTGCAGCTGATTACTCGACTTGGGTTAAGTAAACTATCTAATGTGTAAATAATTTAACGGGTAGAATCACCTGTTACTAATTTAATAGACACTATGACATGAAACGGCGATTGGCAGCATGTACGAATGCCTTGTATCAGTATATTTTATCCTTATCTTTTATCGTTTACTTGTTTCAGTCATTAGACAGTGGTCATGCTGGAGCACTGCCTTGAAGAAATGTTAGTCGAACAAATTGATCCTAGTACTTATGTTTTTAAAGCCTGATACTTTTCCCGAACTGCTAAATTATGGGGCGTAAATGCACCAACAAAGTGATGTTGGGGGACATATATGTATATATATATATATGCACTATATGCATATATATGCGTATATATATATGTATATATGTACATATATATGTATATATGTAAATATATATATATGTATGTATATATATACATGTATATATACATATGCATATATATATATATGTATATATATATATATATATATATATATATATATATATATATATATATATATATATATATATATATATATATATCAGTTCAACAGCGTCGCTCGGGCTCACCACAGATTTCGCATAACATACATGCCTGCTCGAAGAATTTCCCGTTTTTCCGCAATATTTCTAGCCCCAAATGGCTTATTTATTTTATATCTAGCACTATGTCATTCTCCATTTCTAACTTAAGAGTGAAAACAAACCAACCCTGCAAATCACAACTGATCTTTACACGCAGTCGCACAGAATAATAGCAATCAAATCATTGTGGAATGCACAACGAATATCAGCAATCTGACTGTTGCCTATACTCTTGACAAGAGATGTCAGTTAGTCTTTTACACCTACCAGGCTCGTTCGTATTAGCCCGAATTGCTGGATAATCTTTCGATCTTTTAAGAATATTGCAGAAGGGAAACGTTTCATAGAATGTATTTTAAATCCTAATCTCTAAAGAAATTTATTGTTTCAAGAAAACATTGCATTTGAATTAACTTTTAATTTTTACGATTATAGAAAAAACTCGGGCTGTATCGTCTGAGCGTGTGTGAACGATGTCGGGAGAACTTCCATTACAAATGATATTTTTTGTTAGTGGAAGTGCAGGTGAAGGAGTCGGTGATGCGATAGGGTTGGTGATGGGTGCTGGTGAGGAGGGTGGTGTTGGAGAGGTAAGGGTAAGTGCGGCAGCGTGGGCGGGAGCAAGGGAACGAGCCAGGTTGGGAGGTTGGGTTGGGGAAGAAGCTGTGGACCAAAAGGTCTCGTAGGTTATGGGCTC
>NC_068989.1:60272909-60274070 GCF_001194135.2 Octopus bimaculoides
TATATATATATATATATATCCACATACATACATTTGTACATATGAATGTATATTGGTTGATTTTGTTCTCCTGAGGGAGAGAAAATAAGTGGTACAGATAGATACGTAGATAGAGAGAGAAAGAGAGAATGAGAGAGAGTGCATGTTTGTTGTGTGTGGATTTCTATAAAATAAATTCAACGTGATGCGTGATTTTTTGCTACTTATGGAATATTGTTTTATTTATATTTTAAAGTCACAGTTAGTTTACTTTAGAAAATCAATATTCATTTCACCATTTTGTATTATCACCAAAAAATGTGATAAAAGTTAAATTATTATTAATGTACGTATGTCATATTTCCTCATATCATACATTGTAGTGAAAGCATAAAATTCAAAGTTGTACATACATACATTAATACATACATACATACATACATACATATATACATACATAAGACTAGGCACAAATAATCTCCCTTAGATTTCTTCATTGTAGTAAATTTGACTTACAGCCGTTTCCAGTAATCATTATAGGTTCGTTATTAATAAGTTTATTCAAACGGCCCATGGATCGGTAAATATATATACATTGCGTGCCCTTAAGTATTTCCTAGACCAACGCCCCAACCCACAACCCGACACCTCCACACTCATTCGTCTGGACGAACTTGTCCTATCTCTTAACTGCTTCTCGTTCGCGGGGGATATCTACCAGCATTTCTCGGGAGTGGCCATGGGGACCAGAATGGGCCCCAACTACGCGAACCTGTTCGTTGGTTATGTTGAGGCTCAAATATTCTCAAGTTTCACTGGTCCTACTCCCGAACTATACGGTCGTTATATCGACGACTGTATCGGTGCCACCTCACTCTCCCGCGAACATCTTGACTCGTTCCTCTCTTTCGTTCAATCCTTTCATCCTGCACTCCACTTCTCCTGTACTATCTCTGACACCTCTGTCCCCTTTCTCGACATTTCTGTCAGCATCCTTCAATCCACTCTTGGCACCTCCATCCACTACAAACACACAGACTCACACTCCTATCTCAACTTCTCCTCCTCTCACCCTAAACACACAAAACTTTCCATCCCCTATTCCCAATTCCTCCGTCTACACAGACTTTGTAGTGACAGCCATGACTTTGAGACTCAGTTTCAACTCATGGCTCGCCACTT
>NC_068989.1:60275907-60278022 GCF_001194135.2 Octopus bimaculoides
TATATATATATACATATATATATATATATGTATGTATGTGTGTGTGTGTGAGTGTGTGTGTGAGTGTGTGTATGTATGTGTGAGTGTGTGTGTGTACATGCGTGCGTGTGTGTGTGCATGTATATATACACACAGACGTGCATACATACATACATATATAGTGAGAGAGACGGTGGGAGAGCAAAAAATAGAGAGCGGTAACTTCAACTGCGTGTTGATACTTGGGCATAACATGCCAATTCTTAACGTCTAAAACTTATTTTTCCAAGTTTGTTTAGTATTATGAACTATTCTGATATGCAAAATGTAGGTTCTCTGGTTTTCTAAGAAAATATGATACGCGAATATTTTCAATTCTATTCTCAGAAGCCATAACTTCGAAGCATTAACTTAATTCATTAGCGATATAACGAAAGCTACACTTGAGATAATGTGAAGTGGTGTAGTTAAAATCTATTCATGAATATATATCATAGATTGAAATTAAAAATAACTTTACTATATCAGCTATATAAACATCACATTTAAGCTTTTAACATTCGAAATCCTTTTACTAATGTATTTCAAGATTGATTTAAAAATATAATTTATAAAACTTTCAAGATGTTTCACTGTTAAAATGTTCAACTATTTTCAGTTGTAAGCTCCTGTGATACTCGACACTGACGTATACACAAATTCACTTCTTCCCACTCTCTTTCTCTGTATACATACATACATACATACATACATATACGTACATACACATATAAAATATGTGTATACATTTATATACTATATATTACTTAGTATATATACTATATGTATGTATATAAAATGGTATGTATATGTGTACATGTGTTGTGAAAGTTGTTTTGGGAAAGAGGAAGTTTTATTAATTAAAAATCTACAGGAAACTTAATATTCTTCTCATATTCATATTTCGGTCAGGTGAATTCTACGCGATATAGGTATCACGTGATGTCTGTTTTTCATCTTCATTGTTTTGAGTTCGAATCACGACAGAATGGGTGTTTGAGACTCTTTGTTCGAGCATTCATATATTTTGTGTTTCTGGAGCGATTAGAAAATAGTACAACATATTGAAGATATATTCCTAATGAAATCAGAATTATTATTATTTAGAAAGAACTCCTGACAGCAAAGTTTTAAATATTGTACGTAATTCAGGATGCGGGGCTATATAACATTGCAGATTCTCTTTCAGTGGGTGAGGATATGTTGTTTTATCATACTCCCTGGTATCCTCAAGTAATGGAAAATAGCAAATTATTTTTAATGGCGGAACTCGAAGAACGTCAGTCTATAAATAATAGGGTGTAGACTATACATTTAAAAGACCTCGAGCTATAAGTAATAGCATGCAGAATATTGAATTAAAGAACCCTGGGGACCTTCGGCTTTTTTTCCACCCAAAGGTGTTTTTTAATCCATTATTCTACGCACTATCGTTTTATATATTCATCGATTTCGAGTTTCAATGTGAAAAATAATTTATATGAAATATCTCGATGTTTCTATATTCTCATAATAATCATCTAATCGAAAATAACTGAAATATCGTCAATGAAGTAAATCTGGCATGATAATAGTATAAGTCTAGTATTAATTACCTCTTCATGACTTTGTACTTTAGTTATACATACTTTTGAGGTAACTACCTGTAGAAACATTTAATCAAAGTTGTCATTTCGTGTATTGAAGGGTAGCTTCATTTAAACAGAACATATTTGCCATTAATCATAATCTTTGAAAAAATAAAGCGTAACCTTTGAGGAGCCCTTTTATCTTTTAATTGTATTCAAAAATAAAAATGATGTACCCCCCCCCCCCCAAAAAAAAAACTAACTAGAATAAAAAGGGGATCTATTTTAAAACGGGGGCGCCAGTATTTTCTTAACGAAACACTAACGAAACACTTTGAAACTTGGGACACTGGTAGAATGTGTCATATAAAACATCTTTTACTCTTAGTCTTCTTAACAAAAAAAAAGGAATCCGCAAGTTATTCCATGTTAAAGTTGTCGTATTTCTGTAATTTCAACCAATCACTGACGTCTATTCAGCTGAATAGAGTTACTGCTGGGCGGTCATAAAAATGTTATTCCCTGTGAC
>NC_068989.1:60278108-60283691 GCF_001194135.2 Octopus bimaculoides
GTGTAACAATTTTAGAGTTCGGATTCTAGAGTTAGGGTTAGGGTTACGGTTACGGTTAACAGTCTAGTTAGGGTTAGGGTTAGGGTTAGGGGATTAATACGATATACACCGTTACAGCGCTAACTGTTTTCAACTGAATAGATGTCAGTGATTAGTAGAAATTATCGAAATAAGACAATTTTTTACATGAAATAAATTCGAATACAAAAATATTTTTCTGTTCTATAACACAAAATAGATAAGTATACGAAGTTTGAAAGTCTTTCCGTACCAAAAACACTACATAAAACATAAATGAAAACTGGCGCCCCCGTTTTAAAATAGATCCTAAAAAGGCATTAAGTTCCCAGTCATTTCAATGATTACGAAGAAATTTAATTATGGAAATATGTTAGGTGGAAAATTTAAATGCATGATTTTCCGTAGAGATATGGATATGTATGTATGTCCATAAATAATTGAATGCTGTACTTATATCTGAGCATTATGGTAAATACCTCATTATTCATTTGAAAACAAATACTCTGTACCTTACAGAAACTATGAAACGATGTAATTACACAGTATGACAAAATCATAATTGTGATGAAACTTTTACAATTTACGTTATGTAGTGGTTAAACGTGGTTGCAAGGTCAAATTAGTCCTGAAATGTTAGATAAGATCACGAAAACCGTAAGCCGTTCAGTTTTATGGAGAATATCTTTACTTTGCCTCAAGTTATGCCGCTTTACATATTTGATTGGTGATGTTATTAGCATATGTCATGTTTTGTTTAAGTAAACTATACGGCGATCATTTAAATTACGAATTCTGTTTAAATCGTGTCGAATGGAAATATTCCATGCGGTATATTTAATGAGAAAGGTTCATTAATTAATATTACTGTAATTTAATGACATCCTTCAAATAGTTGAATTAGATGTTCGGATTCATTGATATCAACATTAATGCCTTTGTCTGATAATGGTAGGTGTGTATCACATAAAAGCTGGGCCATTTAACAGATCTTATACTCCCTAGTGATGTAATACGAACCCTCAGTAACAGACAGATATTTCGAATCAGTCAGTTTCAACTCACAAAGTGCCATATAAGTTTATTTAAAAAAAGAAAACTATAGATAAGTATATATTGACTATATGGTTAAAGGTGTCAAAATCTAATTTACCAATCATAGAACTATATTGGTATATTGATTTTCTACAGCCCTTTATTTGAATCTGACACAAAGATCAGTTATAATCTTGCATGAAAGAACGATACATCGATGTCACAAGTTGTGAATTGTTTATTTTACCAATGTTTGGAATGTGTGACATTGTTTAGTAATAAAACGTCATCCTTAAATATCATGACCACACATATACACGCTGTGTAATGTTGACCTTAAATGTTAAATTATTTTTTCCTGCGTGTAATCATTTTAAGGCAATACTTAAATAGTTTATCCGTAAGAATAATATTCTATATAGAATTACAGGCTCTGTTTGCTAGAGGGAAATATTTCACTTAATTCTTTTGTATTGTAATTGTTAATGTATTGGCTATAGGTTTTTTACAAACTTGGACTGGATATATATTCTTGTTTCCTGGCTGGATACTTTTGAACAGATGACAGCTGTTTCTGTCGACAAAGAATTACTCTGGTATTACGATTAAGTTATTTTCTTATTTATACACAAAGCAGAAATATTTTAAAAGAGAAATACAAGTTAGACATTTTTCTCCCGACACTTGAGAGAATGCAACGGTACTTAAATATTCAAGACTGCTGTTTAATCGAGTTGTTGTATAAAGCATACAATTTCTCTTTCACATTACGATTCTCTGCTGTCAACTGGGATTTTAACAGTTAATACAAGAAAGACATGTTGTCAATACTAATGGCAAATATTTAGAAAATGTACCATTTGTTGAACGTTCCAACCACCAAGTAAAGTTGAGGAAGAAGGCAAATTCATACATAAAATATAAAAGCATGTTTTTATTTCATTTACTGAAAAATATCTCGAAAATGTTTAAGTGGGAATGTTGTATGCTGTTTTATTCAGCTAAACTGCCTTTTATGAGCAAAACAGCCCCATCAGAATGTCACACCTACTTAAACCTTCTTACTGTATATTTCCATTGTAGAAATGTTTATTAGGAGTGTTACAAGGCTTAATGTGCATGGACAAGACTCTTAACGGAAGATTTTATCGGATTAATATTGAAATACGTTGTGTTGTTCCGGTGAAGTTATTCTTCTCTTTTCGGAAATAAAATATGTTTAAATGTGTTTCTTTACCAAAGATAATATCTTCCATGCTGGTGATATTTTGCTTGGTTAGGGTGAAAGTAACACTTGACATGCATACTGGCATGTATTGATTCTACTATGTGACCATGTATCTTCTCCGATTAATAACCAAAATCTACCCAGTCGATGATATCCCCGAGCAACTATATTAATTTAGTTGCTCTCTCAGAATAAACTTTAGTTTCTTCTTGTCGTTATCTCTCGCCCTGTATTTCTTTTTCTTTTTCGCTTCTGATAGAAGTTTAGCGTAGTTATTTCTCCTATATGTTTTCTCTTCTAGAATATTAGTAATTGATGCTCAATTTGAAAATTAGGTTAGAAATAAAAAAAAGTTGTTCTTTCAACTTTATTTTCTCTCCCTATTGGTTACTTGTTAAATCAATGCGTAAGTTATTCTTTTAGTATATGTCTGGTATGTATTCTACAAACCGTTCGAGGATCAATACAACATTGATTTCAAACCGTGTTTCAATAAAATCGGCTCAAGGAAAATAAAGACCATTGATGATCTGAAATATATGCTGTGTATCTGTGTGAAAGACGATGTTAAAAGACAGTATTGACGTATACAACCTGCAGTCACATTTATAATTAAACGTTAGCAGTATCTTCAGCAAAAGTGGAGTGCAATCTCGTCAGTTTCTATTTATTAAGGCAGCGACCTGTCAGTGTTGGAAAAAACGCCATGCGATATTTAGTTAGGTTCCTTAGGTACTGTGTTGAGATCCTATCAAGACAACTTTAATCTTATCCTTTTGGTGTCGATAAAATACCGTACACGTAATGGACTGCGGGCAAATCGACTAAACCCTTCTCTTTAAATTTGCAGTTCTTGTACCTAAATCGGGAACAATAATTTTCTCGAATTTTCCATATTATTACAAAGGTGAAGGGTCTTAAATGGTGATATTCATAGTCACAGATATCGATGTTCCTTATGGCTATTGAATACATGACACCTACGTGGAAAATTATGAATATTACGTGGAATATTATGATGTACTCAAGCATCTCCAATTTCAGATGTATCTAAATAGAAACTACTCATAATATTATATAAAATCTAATACATTCGGAAAGGCCAGCGAAGACACACGAGAAACCGGTTTGACGACAACGCTTGTCTAATGCAAGCAAAGTTAACACATGTTCAGGTACTTAGTCTAGATAACTTGGGTAACTGAAACACTAAACATAGCTAAGTAGATGATCTAGGCAGAAGCATAAGGAACTACATGTATTAAATTCCAACTCATAGCGTGCATTAATCCATTATTTTAGCCACTCATTCATTTTACTTGCATATATATTCATATATAAATGACGATGTTTACATTTTCACCAATGGATACATACAATTTTTACGGGGAGAAATGATTTCTCGGACAACTTTGTAGAGTGGTAGGGATATGTTCTATGATATCATTTGATACAAATCATTCTATGAAAGTTTCTTTTTCCTTCATCTTTGCTTGAATGCATTAAGAAACGAATCATAAACCAAAACTATTACTGAACAATATTATTGAAGCAATCATTCTCATGCGAGTATAGTATTGGATTGCATGCATTTTCAAAGAAAAAGCAGTTAATGCTGTATTACACAGCAAGAGAACATTTTTGTTAAATGACACAGAGTAATAAAACAAACAGCATCAGCGGGTTCATATGTTGATTTATATTTATCGATGAAAATATCAAGCTATATGTAAGTAGGTTATGAACAACGTACATCGCGAATAATATGATGGAATCTTCTAAAAGGCGCAATACTCCAAAAAGATTCTATAGTTAGAAAACATAATGGTGTGAGTTATAATTATAAAATGTCAAGTTCCATCTGGTTATATATTATGTAGAACTGTATTCCAATCTTCTAGGTGGTAGCGTGCTGCATTAATGGTGTTGAATCTCGTTGGATAAGATAATCTCAGCTACTGTTCAGAATAACAAATGTTGCGGGAGAAAAATAACCCATTAGTTTTATCCCAGTTACGAGAATTTAAAAGGCTGCGATCTAAGGGCATGTATGTAGAGATATTAGACATGTGCATAATCTTTTACTCGACAACTATCCTGTCCCTTACATCTTATCCGACATTACTACTTCTATCCAATCTCCCAGTGTTGTTACTTAATATCTAAGTATCAACCTGACGGCAGAAACCACTTTAAATTCAGAAAATATGCTCATTATGAAAATTGAGACTGATATATTCTAAAATTTAAATGTATGTATCATTTATGAGAAAGTACTATAATTAAGAAATTTCGGTGCAAAAAGAAAAGATAAATGTAGCGTCAGTTTGATAATTAGATATTAAGTAGCAACACTGGAAGATTGGATAGATATAGTAATGTTGAATATAGTAATGTTGAATATAGTAATGTTGAATATAGTAATGTTGAATATAGTAATGTTGAATATAGTAATGCTCGAAATCAAATTTAAGGCGTATGTACCCAGTTTCATAAGAAAATTTATATTTGGATCTTGAACATTTTCTAAAGGTTCTTACCTGTGCATTTAAAATATAGTAGAAGTGATTTTTTTCTCACAGTCGTACATGACATAAGACCTATAATTAACCGCCGATCATATTTTTGAAATATAAATCTGGAAAACTTTAAATGCTTAAAAAATACTTTGGAAACTGAATATGTCTGAACAGAACTTCGTCTTTGTGCTCAGCAGCACATTAATGTATTATTTGGATTAAATGTCTAAAGACTGGGATTCAGTAGTTTAGCCTGATATAAAAGAGCTCTGAGAACCTGAACAGCAGTAAAAGATTATTTAAATTACATATTTATCTCATCATATGTAACTTACTAGACCTGTTACATAAACGCACGTTTATAATTGTCTTCAAAATACTATACTCAACTATCATGCTCTGAAATTTTATAAATTTGAAACTATAACATAAATATATATGCATGAACAAACAATTATACGTCGCTTGCATATTTTGAAGCTTTGTGCATTAGTAATAGCACCATTGTTAATGATGCGCACATTTTCTGTGACATAAACAGCTATTTACACTGGAATGTATTTCGAAGAATTGCATTGACAAAATACACTCTCTCTCTTCCTGTCTGTCTGCCTGTCTCTGTCGCTGTCTGTCTGTCTGTCTGTCTGTCTGTTTCTCTCTCTCCATCTATCTATCTATCTATCTATCTATCTATCTATCTATCTACCTATCTATCTATCTATCTATCTATCAACGAACCAATTAACCAATTTGTCTGTCTACCTACTCTTATATATATATATA
>NC_068989.1:60284617-60285282 GCF_001194135.2 Octopus bimaculoides
TGTTAACAGCACGTGGAGAAATAATAGGAAGAGAAGTGTACGAGCCGCACACAAGTGTACGAGTGGTTCACACGTTTCCAAGATGACTAAAAAATGTTGATACTGACGAACACTCTGGGAGATCCGCAACCATTAGAACTGAGAAAAAAATGGCAGACATGCATGCAGCTATCGGGCGAAATCATCGAATTACCATCCGTGAGTTATTAGAGGATGTACAGATAAGTCACGGTTCAGTTCAGTCCATTATAACTGTAGATTTGTGTATGAGACGCGTATCTGCCAAGTTTGTGCTAAATTGCTTTCAGTTGACCAAAAAGACACTCAGGTTTCAGTTGCATAAGAATTCATTGATTGTTTCGAGAATGATGAAAGCTTACTGAAAACTTTGCGTAGATCTCTGAGTAAACATCTCCAAGCAAAATTTGATGGAGATTTTCTGCTGAAATTTCACTGTCATGGTCAATGCGACGATCACACGCTACACATGTTTATTCGTAACTGCTGTAAACAGCGAATGTGAGCTAGAATGTTAAAACTTAGTGCTCATGCACATCAGAGTTCAAATTCAATCTGTGCCAAGTAGCTTTACTCTGGATGCTTTAGCTTCGTTACTTGGACAACAATCCGGATGCTTATGCTTATTGATCAGACCACGTACATAT
>NC_068989.1:60290716-60296832 GCF_001194135.2 Octopus bimaculoides
ATATATATATATATATATATATATGGGAGAATTTACGAAAAAACAACAGACGAAGACAGGTGGTGTAAACAACAAATGGATGTATTAGTATAACGCTCGGGAATAGAGAAAGGAACACAGAAAGAAACAAGGAGAGAAACAAGGTGAATGTATATATATATATATTATCAATGTGGCAAATATATGTTACTGAGGAAAACTTGCTTTACTTTTGAAATATTTTTGTAAGCACAGAACGGACAAATGGTTACAAAGTCCGCTTTACAGCAACTAGTTTCCGAGTTTGATTCCATGGAATGCCTGTTTGGGCAAATGTAATTTTCAAGTAGCTTTGGGTCGACAGACAGAAACTTCAATGTATCCTATCAGATGGATTGTACCTGTAATTCAAACGACTGCAGACTCCTTACACATCGTGTCATATCGTGCCACATTGTGTCACTCTGACTGAGCCTGAGAATTACATTAAAGTACGCATGCATTTACACTTTAATTCAGTTCAGGAACACACTCTGTTGATCGAAGAAATGGAACCATTCTCATTGTTGAATGATGGTAATCCACCACAGCCCTTTATCATAATTGAGTGAATATAGAGTGAGATATAAGTAAGGTCTTGTTGATTGACGACATGGTCCTGATTTTGATACTGATTTTGAAAGTAGATATATAGTAATTACTAGAGAAAGATTAATTAACTTACATACATCTGAGTGTGAAGTTAAAGGAGGCCTTTTTTGTATTATTATAGTGAAGCCTACGTAAGTTATCTAAATTATGAAGTTGTGTCAGTGGAAGATTAAATAACGTTGAACTCAATAAACGGAAGTGACAGATTTCATATTAGTCGTAGAGTTATTTGTATTTAGTTTCTGGAGTTGCTGATGTCAAAAAATAAAAGGAGATAAGTTTAACGGGAAGGACTTCCAGCTAATGGCAAAGTAAATTTTCCAATTGTCACTAAGCTAGTTTCTCTTCCAACTTATATTTTTCTTCTAAAGAAAGTAAACTAAAATTATAAGATCTTATTTGAAAGAGAAGTTATTTCAAATAATCTGCGTGGAATAACTATAAAATATCCTTCGAAACCCTCCCCTTAGTTTTACAGACAAAACTGTTAGACAATGTAATTTGAGATATACTAGT
This sequence comes from Octopus bimaculoides, assembly GCF_001194135.2. Classification (NCBI taxonomy): domain Eukaryota; kingdom Metazoa; phylum Mollusca; class Cephalopoda; order Octopoda; family Octopodidae; genus Octopus; species Octopus bimaculoides. The sequence goes on from NC_068989.1 coordinate 60,291,863, forward strand.
GAAAAGATGGGATAGTCACGGCTGGAATGGTCAGTTGGATGACATAGGTTTGAACAACCACAACAGCAGCAATAGTAGCGGTAATAGCAACTACAACATGGACTTTGTTTGAAACTTGCTGAATGATTAAAATCATTTTAAACAATAGTTAGCATTTGTGTCATATATAACTAGATTATCAATATAACTGCATTATCAATACTTTTGCTCCATTAGGAGACAAAGTAGTACACAACAGTTTCTCGCTTCAGTTAAGCGCATCGATCTGGTTAGATACTTTCTAATCTCAATCAAATGATCTTTTAAGACAATATATACGAGTGAAAAATAAGATTGCAAAAGTATGCTAAGTTCTTTTTTTTCTATTCGTATTTACATAATTATCTAAACCATAGATGTAATCGTCAGCTGGAAGTATATAGATTTAATAAGCGATATTACTTTATAAAGTCTGAGTGCAACGTTCTGGGGAACAGATTTCGAAAACAAATATGTGTTCCTGATGTATTTTTCTTTTGTCTGTATCTTTACTCTATCAATGCTTACATTCTGTTGCAAATTGCTTCATTTTTTTCTGAAAGTTTGTATTCCGAATTGGAAAGCACACTGAAGCGTGTTACTGTGCTGCAGCTTATTTTTCACATCAATTGTCTCTCATATCTCTTACAGCAAAACTGAAACACAATAAAAAAAAAAAAACAGGAACGAAATTGTTTAACAATGAATACTGGAACAAAACTAACACAAATATGCTTCAGCTAGCTCTACATAATCCATAGAGAATATAAGAGATTTTTTTTGTTTCTGGATAAAATTATAGAATATTCTCAAGATAAGAATTTATTATTGTTTTCTTTATCTCATATCGGTGTGTTTATTATTGACTAAAGTGTACAAAACATATATTGAAAGTATAACGCACATAGAAATATATCTAAAAAGGGTTAATTACACTAAATATGCTGAAAATTAATAGACATTGATTATTATCTTTAAAAACAATTATGAATATTTAACTTTCTTTTGAATTCTACCGAGACAAAATATTTGAAATATGATTGCAAAATATTACTTGAGACCTACATTAAATCTGCAGATATTGTATCTTCGTACCTCATGTGACGTCTGATATTGATTCATAATCAGTTTTTAAATGTGTGTTATAATGAACAAGTTATTTCCTTTTGACTGAGTCTTTTGCATTATTCTAATCCGCATTCGCTCTGATATACGTTCTGCTTTGGATTAACAAAAAAAAAAACATAGACCATCACCCAAATACTTCTACTTGAAATGATGATTCCATGAGATATTTTATCTTATTATCAGCTGTAATGCTATATAACACTTGAAAAATTCAACGTTATACAACTCTTTTGCTGTTTCATACTTCACATCAAGCATCATCAAGGTGAACTCTTTTTACCGTCTCTCTATCACATGTTGATACACTCATAAAAATAAAGTTTCTTGATAAAAATATATTTCCAAGCAGTTAAAATTTGAATAACAAACGTTGTTTATTTTTCTTGCGGGAATCATTTACTAATCTCGTTTTAAGCTACTCTTTTAGTCTGCAGAATACTTTACAAATATTCACCAAATAATTCGAGCAAGTCTTTCAAGTTAATTAAAGTTAATTTATTAATATAAAGGATTTGACAAAAACCAAATTAGGTTATCCCCACGGATGGGAAATTAAAATACTTTGAGCTAAACTAAGCAAAGCATGCCGGCTTTGAATACATTTAATCAAATTTTGTTGTTTGATCATCGAGAATAAATCCAGAGGAAAAAATAATAAAACCCTGAATCACTGATTCAGTTACGTTAGCTTGCTTTCATTAACATTTTGCAGTCACCAACCAATTTATTTTTAATTCTTTTCTTGTTGAAGTAGTCTTCCTTTAATGATATCCACAGTGTCCATTAATTGTACTTTACAAGAATACGGTTTTTATAATATTTTTGATTTGTTGATACAAAGCTATTACTTTGCGATAATGGTTATATTGACTCGGCAAATCGGAACCGTAAAGTATAATCTAAATAGATTATAAAATATCAAATAATGCTTCAGCAGAAAATTCAGCTCTCTTTATTTACCATTCAGATTTTTCTCGCATTGATAAATAAAATTTAGTATATTACCTGTGATACATATAACTGGACTCCTAAGCACGTTATTATATTCATAAAGCCCTTACGTTTGAATCACTATGGCTGACATATGATTAAAAATGAACTGAAGGCGTGTGATGGTTTAAACTTCAAAAAAAAAAAAAAACGTTTCCACCTGCGATAAACATATCACGTGTAGAGAGACCTAAGATTATGAAGAAAATAGGAAAGAAACCATGAAATTTGTAATAAATACTGACTCGTTGATATCTGAAGCATTATGAATTAAACATGAATGAATAGGTTGTCTACCTATTTCTTCTACGTAATAAAATTTCGCACTGCACTGTTCTCTTCACTCTAAAAGACATTGGATACTTTTCTCGATTTACACTAATTCTTTAAATCTTGAATTAATGAAACACCCTTCATTTGTTGATACCCCCTATTACCCTAATCGATAAAATTTACCTCTCTGTCGTATGTATTACGCCAGGTTGCTCAAATAAATACTTTCTTAAAGACGTGTCTTTGATGTGTCCTTTAAAAACGTGTCTTTGACTATCCAGACAGTAGTTTGGCACGCTTTCATCTTCAGTGCCTAACACTCTCCCAATCTTTATAGTGATGACAATATTAAAAGAATATCAAAAGAATATTAAAAGAACATTGGTTAGTAATTATATATTTCAAATGGAAATAATCCATAGATTTTAGATATGAAAAGGCATTTCAGTAAATAATGTTATACAGATATATTGGAAGTTTGTGTGGCTTCTCTTCAGAGAGAACTTGGGAAAATAATGGGAAGTTTTAAATATACAATAAAGTAGTTAATTTGCAATCGAATCACTGAGAGCTGATAAAAATGATGGAGCAATGACAGCGCTTCTTTACTATAATAGTTTTTCATTCTACTAATCTCTCCGATTGTCGTGAAATCGCCAATTGACAAACAAAATTGCTTCGATTTTTCTACACCGGATTTCCCTGACATTTCATGTGGCATTATACTTCTTGACAGTGACTCTTTTATAGCGTTTCTTCAGATAATCTATAAAATTAAGCCACATTATTTTCCTTATTAAAATTTGAAGCGCGAAACATGATTGGCAGTCTTATAAAATAAATCGATATTATAAAATGAACACCTATTCCTGTAATACCTTTTAGTTTCTATGACGAAATGAGATAATTTTGCAAATCGTTTCCCAAGTCAACAACATCACCTTCAATTCTAATAACTATTTTCTTTTCAAACAAATACTTTCAGACTATTAAAGATTTACCTGGCTTAGTATTTCAGAAAATCACGTGAAAAGGGAATTTTCTTAACATTGGTTAACATTGATTGCTTGTTAAATCTATTCATTATATGCAATATAAATTTAAATTAATCTATGAAGGTATAATAGTTAGCTTTAATAGAAAACTACGCCTTCATTTCCCATTTTTAATATTTTATGCTATGCAGTCTGCGAAAAATCGAGTATAAAAGATAAAAGTATAAAAAATGTCACGTAGTCAGTTGAATCGATGGACACCGTTAAAGACTTCATTATTCATCGATCAATAATAATTTATTTTGACATGGCATACGTTCAGTTATGCAAGGGCAATGACGAAGTCGAACTGAATCGATTTTAGAATATTACTAGATTTTTTTTTATCAACTACAGAAGAACGAATGATGACAAGATTTAAATTGGGAATCGAGAGGTTCACAATGAGATCTGTAATGCATGTAGTCTAGAACGTTGGGTTTAACATTGAATCATGAGAAAGTAATAATTATATCATAAATATTTAGGATTCTGAATGATTATTTTTCACAAGAAATTAAGGCATATAGAACGGACAGAATACATTCGATGAATTTTTTTTTTAATTGGAAAATGAAAGCTTATTAAAATAACTCCTAGATACCCGTGAATGTGTCTCTGTAGTAGATGAGAAATGTGATTTGTTTTTATTGTTTACTTCCAAACCAAACTTTATTGACGAAACTAATGATCAAAATCTTTCATCACGTTAATTATGCTGTGGTTTCCTAGTTAGTATATATAGGACTAGTGAAGGCGCGTGGCTTAGTGGTTAGAGTTTTCGGCTCACGATTGCAAGGTCGTGAGTTCAAATCCGGCATGGCGTTGTGTCCTTGAACAAGACACTTTATTTCCCGTTACTCCAGTCCACTCAGCTGACAAAAATGAGTAGTACCTGCTTGGAGACGGTAGTGTATCACTTGAGGGAGATTCAACAGCTATATCCAGTAGTTATAGTGGTCAAATGCAGGAACCGCTCTTGGCTTGTGTTTCGCTATATTTATTTGGTGATGATTATGGAAAGCATATGAAAAATTTTCTAGTCGTACTTGCTTAACAATTGGCTTCTAACATGTAAAAATGTTAACACGATATTCTGATTCTATAGACATAAATTGACGTCTACGTTAAAAGCTGTAAGGATTCCCTCAGTAAAATGCGTATTTCTAGGTGTATTCAATACAGCGATTTATTGCATCAGCCATGTAGTTAGATCATTGCTTTCAAACTGAGAAAAATTTGGTTACCAAATGAAAATTCACTTCTATCATGATATATTAGAAAAAACTTATTCACATTTTGAGGTTTCAGAAATAATAGAAGAATACAAGAAAGTTCGCATGAATAAATTCGAAGTATTGAATAGTTAGTTTATATTCTCAGTAAAATCTGCGATTCCTACGTATATTACAACTTAGATTAACATAAACGACGAAATGTATGGACAGCTTGCAAATATTACACTAATATATTGGGCATGGGAGACATTGAAGAATTACTACTACTACTACTACTACTACTACTGCT
>NC_068989.1:60297245-60303225 GCF_001194135.2 Octopus bimaculoides
CCGCCTTCCCCTCCTCCTCCTTTCTCTTAACTACAATACATTGCTGCTTGTTATGTGCTCCAGTGTTACGCTTTTAATCAACGAACGAGATCGAAATTCTTTATCTAATGAAACGAGACGATGGAGCATTATACTTTAATCAGCCTTTTACTGTGGAACGAAGTCAAAGAAATAAATACTTAGCACAAGGAAACAAGTTCAAATGTTACACGTTCAATAACTCAAACTATGGAAAGAGATCATTATCTTTCACATAATGGAACATTATTATGAAGAAGCATAAATATATGAATCCAAATAGAAGCGAAAAAAATAATAATAAAATAAAGCATGAAATTACCACAGCTCTTTTCCCGTAATAATGATTTCAAATATTGGCACAAAACCTGCACTTTGGTGGGGAGGGTAAGTCGATTACAACAACCACAATGCTCAGCTGGTGCTTATTTTATCGACCTCGAAAGGATGAAAGGAAAAGTCGACCCGGCGGAACTAGAACTCAGAACGTGAAGACGGACGAAATATCGTTAAGCATATAGTCCGGGGTGCTAACGATTCTAGCTCGCCGCTAGCTAGCTGAATGGAAGTGTTTCGTTCAACACCTATAAACAACTCTTTTCAGGGACCGTTTGAGTGGGATGGGCTACTCAACTTGAAGAAATTCTAACTGGGCCCCACCTGTAAGGTCATGCGCTGTTTCTGTTGATATGAGATCACTATGTAGCGCACAAATGGTTGTGATACATGTGCTTGGTGTACCCTTATCAGACAGGTAGTCACAATGGGTACAGAGGGATTCGTATATTTGTACTCCTGTGTCAATTTGATGTCATATGCAAGAAAGATAATAATAATAATGATAATAATAATAATAATAATAATAATAATAATAATAATAATAATAATAATAATCATAATAATAATAATGATAATAATAGATGCACTACCAGGCACAGGCACAGGCTCTCATGGCTTCTGATTTTAACTGATTGGAAATGTCATCATGTACATGTTTTGTCTTGATATAAAAGACAGGCTACAGCAAATATTCTGCTCAATACCACAGATTTACTTGTCAGTTGTTTGATCCTAACCACTTCAGCATGTCCATTGGTGACTGACGACATCTGAACACGAGCAGATGTAATGGCGGAGCATCATAGCCATGTGGTGAGGGGAATTATTTGGGTTGGGGTTTGAATAATTCAGCTTTGAAAGAATGAATGTTTCGTTGAACACCTTAAACAACCCTTATTCTTGAACCTTTCGATGTTACTCGACCTGAAGAAAATTCTAACTGGGTCCCACCAGCAAGGTCATGCGCTGTTTATCTTGATATGAGATCATAATCTCGCGCACTCATGGTTGTGATGCATATGCCTGATGTACCCTTATCGGACGGGTAGTCATGATGTGTATGCTGGGCTTCATATATTTTACTCCAGTGTTACTTTGATGGCATGCACTACTCTCTCACTTAATGATAATAATAATAATAATAATAATAATAATAATAATAATAATAATAATAATAATAATAATAATAATAATAATAATAGTAATAATAATAATAATAATAATGGTAATAATAATTTGAGATAGGTACTTGGATGTGGAATATCTCCTACAATAATTAACAACTGCGTAAAGAGACTCTGTGAGATGTCTAAAAGCAGACTGCTGTCCGCCCTCACAGAAACTATCAGAGCAAACAAGACCAAGCGCTCTGAGAAGTAAAAAAAAAAACTAACAAAAACAACGACAATAACAATAATAATAATAAGAAGAAGAATAAAGTAATAGTGCTAATTGAGAAAGAAAGCAAGCGATGCTGGATCATAGATATAGCATGCCCAACTGGCAACAGTGAGTAAAAATCTCGAGTAAATGGAACAAATAGGGGCTGCAATAAGGGTGGAGCACTTGCAGAAAATAGCACTGCTTGGAACCGCTCGAATTGTCCGGATGGTACTCGAAATATAAGGGGGTGTTACCTTAGTTCATTGGTAGTGAATAGCTGGCACCGTAGTACATCGGTGCAAAGGTAGTGAACAGCTGGCACCGTAGTACATCGCCGGCGTTAGAAGCTGTTCAAAGAGAATAAATAATAATAATAATCCTTTCTCTTATAGGTACAAGGCCTGATATTTTGGTGGAGGAGACAAGTCGGTTACAGCGATTCCAGTGCTGGCTGGTACTTAATTTATCGATCTTGAAAGAATGAAAGCAAAGTCGACCTCGGCGGAATTTGAACTCAGAACGTAAAGACGGACGAAATGCCGCTAAGCATTTTGTCCTGCGTGCTAACGATTCTGACAGCTCACCGCCTAAATAATAATAATGATGATGATGAGGATATGGTATGGTGGTACGGAAGCCGATGAACTTCGATGCCTGTAGACATGGCGTATGAAGAGATAGAGAGAAAGAGAAAGAGAGTAAGAGATAGAAAGAATTTAGCTTATTTATATTTTCCTTTCATTTTACGGACAAAGTTTGAAAATTATTGCTTATCACGTGACTCTCCAATAATATTTTGATCGAACCTTCCAAAAAAAAAAAAGTATAAATCTTTCCAATTTAAAGTGTGGATTTACTATTGCTAATTTAGTTTGGTCAGTGCAATGCACGAGACTCTCGGTCTTTGAGTCATTTGCGTAATTTTACAGCCGAATATATATGAAAAAAATTCTTGCAGTTGTATTTCTCTTCTTTGTTCTACCAAACATATACACACATTTAAACATTGTATTTCTTACGTTTATCTATATTGATATATGCATTTATATAGAATGTAGAATGTCAGACTAAATTACAATATTATCTTTTACGCTCAGGCGTAGATAAAACAAGAGTAACCCACAGGATTAGTTTCATCGACTATTCGTTTATGGCATGCAAATTGAACTGAAGCAAGAAACCAGATATAAACGTTATCGTCTCTGCATGTTAAATATTTTATATCTGCAATATAATTAATTTATTACCTATAGTAGGCGACAGAATCTTAAGATATGCTAAAAAGTCAGTCATAAATAACTACGTTATATTAATTTTCAGTTGCATAGTAAAAGATGTGCACATATAAAGCTTTTTTCAAAGCAAATTTGCAATTTTTTGATAAAGTCAACAAATTACCTGGCCATAAATTGTTTCCCGGTTTATCGAAACAGTGACAACATGTCTGCTATCAAAGGATATGCTGCATGTTAAACAAAAGTCGATATTCTCAGAAAGATCACTGCTAAAAGTTCAATTACGTATTTATGACCAGCAATTTATCTTTTTTCACTGAATATCCACATGAAATAACCTGGTGTTATTGCTATCTGATTTGAAAAAGTCCAAATTGATGCAATGACGACTTCATGAAGCAGAATTTTTTTTTAAAACTATAATACATGAAACAAAACAGACAGGATAATACTAAATGGTGTTGACCAGAAAATGGTAACCAAAGCTCAATGTAGTTTCTTCGATTTTGAATGTTAATGCATTACTATGGGAAAAGACCATAGGGTGAGGTGTAGAATATATTTATTGAATTTGAAAGTATGAACGTTAAGGCCTAATGTTATGATCTAGATGCAGTAGTGGAGACTGCTCTTCTAAGATGAATGCCTTTCCACAATATGAGTGATGTTAAATGGTGTAAATCTTTCGATTCAACAAAGTATACAAATAAACCTAAAATAATTCAAATACAAACGAAGAAAGAATTTAAATTTAAACTAAGTGAATCTAAAGACTGAATGGTATTTATTATCTGACAAAAAGCAGTTTAATCTCGATGTGACACAATACAAATTTTACTAACATGATATTTATTCAGAAAGAACTTTTGTTTAAATGGAAAAGAATATTTAGTGAAGGCAGTATCATTGTATGAACGGATTTTTCTGGCAACAAGATATTAAAGAGGTTCTTTGTAGTCGTTTCTATCAACCCATAAATTTACGCAGGCTTGATTAATGCCTTCGTGGTATCTTGCTAACTGTCGTTTAAGAATATTAATGTAAATGTTCCACGGGAAAGGTATTGTTAGATAGCGAATGATCAGCTCATTTCTGCTAAGGAACAATATTTTTTCCTGTTGTAGGGCTATTATAATAAGCATAACATACATTTCAACCAGCCTTCACAAATACAAACATGATTGATACACTTATTCCCAATCAAATAAATATACACAATAAACGCACAATCAAAATCATACGCATATATAAACACACATACACACATATAAATAAAAGAGAGATCCCATTTATCGCGATTTTCGTCAACACGGAGTTCGATTTATGCGCTTTTTGTTTTGTGATCACATTTCAATATACCCAGTATAATTTCACATGTACGCTCGCCTTAATTCCATTCAACTCACTGAATGCTTCACATGTCCTGCAGGATTATCTTAGCTTCTTTGTTCACTACTACGTACTGCCATATTCCCATATTCAGTGTTCGTTATTTGACACTTTTAATGTTTCTGTGCAATTCATTGTCTCATATCGTTAACCCACCAGCGGCACATTACTGTCTGCATGCTTTAATCGTCGTTGCGTTTATAGTTAATAACATATTTGTGCATTCATTGTGAACCAAGTGCTACGCTATCTGCAGCAAGTTCTTTCCTATTTGTTCAATACAAGATTTTGATCTTACTACCATACTCTACCACTCTATTAGACTCCGTTTTTCCTGTGCCAATTCTCTTTCTTTTCTTCTATACGTTTCTATTATATCATCGTACCCTACACTATGACCATCTTTTCTCACTCTCTACAGTCAGACGCCACAACTGTTATTCACTACTCATTACTCACTTGTCACCGTATTTGGTGTTTCTAGGCGTTTTACTTTACCTACAGTGGAAGTACAATTTACTCCTCATAACAGCTGCATTTATCGATTTTATCGATTTTTCGTAAACAGTCATTGAAATGTTTTCTTGCCAACGCAGGCTCTCAAAATCTTTGAGTGGATTCCGGTTTTACTAGAAACATGTGAAGCACAGCTGTGGACTTTGCAATGAGGGCACCTTTCACTGTTTTCTCATAAACATCGTCCATCCGGTATTCGTACATATAACAAACTACTATTATGATGAAAAGAAATTTGAGATCACGTGTTGGCAACACAAGAGAAGGGATTGATTTCTGAAGAGAATAGATAGAATATGAAATGAGAGACATACTCAAGATATTGTATCTCAAATCCTGAATGATTTGTCCATTTCAAAAGCATCAAAACATGATAAATTTCAAAGGCTGAAGGAAAAGTAAGCGAAGATCATGTTTTAAGAAAACAGAAGGCAGTCACTGCAAATGAAACAAACTTACTGAATCAGAATATGACTAGAAAGAAATGTTTCACTGGGAAGAAACTGGGTTGTTTTAGAATAAAATTCTTGAGCACTGAAAAGTTTTAACCACTGAGCGCACCTTTTAATGCAGGTCTGATAAAGTGCCACTCTAATGTTTAAAATCATAAATATTACGTAACATATTTCATAGGAACCCTTTGCGTACATGGTGTTAAATCAAGATGGTAACGACGAAATTGTAACTGGCCATTAAAGAAGTGTTCATGTACTAAACACTTTCTTTGTCATATATATATATACATATATAAAAGATAAACAAGAGTGAAAAAAACTACAGAAGGCTGGTGTTATATAGTTAAAGTATATAGCTAAATCGTTTTGTTAGAAAAATGTTATAAAATTTTGAGTATAGAAACATTATTTTGGGAGAAATAACCGGTTTCGTATTTTCTTTTCAAATTTCTCTACCTGTATCGTAACATGTCTTCACTCCGGTATAAAATATGGTGTTCTAAATAGGGGCAGGTAATCAGGGATTTTTTCCGGTATAAGGGAGATAATCAAAAATGTTAGAGATGATAGATTTTGATTAATTTAACATGATTTGGTTTAGAAGGAATAGAATGTTATAAGTGGTTAGGTTTTGCTCTATATTCG
>NC_068989.1:60304158-60309207 GCF_001194135.2 Octopus bimaculoides
CATGCATACCTACGTACATACACACACACACACACACACACACATCTACACATACATTCTATATATGTACGTGTCTGTACTTTGTAGCATTATATGAGCACATGAAAGCTGGAACAAATGCATTATTTCTCTATTTCTTTATTAACATTGTCGTATATAATTTCATATGTTCATAAATAGTTTTGATTTAACTGCATCATATGTTGTATGAAAGACCTTTATGAAGCATATATTATTCCCTAGCTGTTTATTTATGTGATAAGATAGAGATAAGGTGGTAGACATGAAGCATTCGAAAACGCATTAGTGTCGATTAACGAAAACTACTCTGTTTTGGACTATGGAATCTTTTCACAAACGTCGTCGTAGTGTATTATTTGAAGACACATGAAGCAAACGTAAGTCGAAGTTTATATGGATGTGAACATTTTCAGACACACATTAAGCGTATGTATACAATCGCGTTTTGATGAAAATCTTATAGATAACTTGCTTCACAATAAGTATTAATACCTAATGCACACCACTATATATCCATGTTGCATGACTTTGTGATATCACTAAGTGTTTCCGGTACATAATATATACAACTGTGCACTACAGATACACTTTGCAATGAAAGTCCATATATATCTGAAAGAAATAGATTTTAAAGAGTGGTACTTGATGCTCGTAAAAATTGCCGTGTTAAAGTGATTCTACAAAAATAAGCAATTTAGTTAATGGTTTTGGAATATAAAAATAAATAACTAAATAAATAAACAAATGGAAATCGAATTGAAGTTGTTCTGTTACATCAAAATATATCAGTCTTATTGTGAGCAGTCAACGATGTATTTCTGTTTGAAATTAAATAGTAATATCAAGACTGTTGTTATAACAATGTTACCACTCATCAAAGTGCGGACTGCGAAATTATTTTTCATATATTTTTGTTAATTATAATTATAACTTTGAAGTTACTAACAGTTGGAATGGAAACTATATTGGTTCACTGATTAATTTGTTTATATTTCATTTTATTTTATTCCTTATCTTATTGCAGTAATTATTAATTAGTCTTCTGAAATAAAAGGTAGGCGGTTGCAACATAATGAATATCCTTTAATTTATAACTGTTAGCTCCTATTCATAATTTTCTATCACTTCAACCAATCGGTTCAGTTAGTAGTTTGTATCATTGCATTCCTTTATTCAAGAGTTAACCATAAATTTAAAACAATAAATCAAAGGATTATGCAAAATATGACTCTATGGCTCATAATCCATTGAATAATTCGTTTTTATGTTGTCTGTGTGGAAAGCCAGCTTTCAAGTGTTTTCATTGAAAGATTTTAACTCGGCACTCAATTCTAAAGAGCTTTATGAATTATAATCACGTACTGAGATATTCATCTATCATACTACCTATTTACAGCCAATTAAAATGTAGCTTTTGGAAGTTTCTACGATGCGTTGATAGTGGAGTGTTTAAGTCATGCATTGATAATGAAATGCTTTGGCTGTGTACTAATAATCAAATATAGTGACAGACGTATTATTCGATAATCTGATACCTCACCAACTTGATCAGCTGTAGTTCTGGATAAAGTAAATGCATAATATGAAATAGGAATTGTGGAAATTATTTCATTACTCTCTTCCTTTGTAAATATTTAACTCTAAAGGAAGTTGAATTTATGGTAGAATTGTAGAAGTATGAGTAATGATCAACAGGTGACATACTTTTATTTTATAGAGTAATAATGTCACACCAACCTAGATTTATGTTTTGGTAAGATATATGTCTTATTGCTTAGTTAGAATCTAACTTGAAATTAGAAATGCTTTTCAATCATTTTTACTGATATTATTTTAAAGTTAACCATATTACGGGCGATTAGATTGTATATCAAGCCATATACTGGGTAATCCTTATTTGGTGGAGAGGAAAAAAGGGTAATCTGACAAATGTAATTCAGTGACCTGAAAACCATATAGAAATGAAAAAATAAATATGTCAAGCAAAATTTAATATAAAATAAAAGTAATGAGCATCAAAGCAAAACTTAGACAACCTGAAGCCTTAAATATGTTTATCATTTCTAATGTATTTGCAACAAGATTGTAAGTTAGTCATTAAGTAGAAGCAAGGCTGAATACCTCAACCCTGCCAGTCAATTTTGGATTTTATCCTCTCTCCACGGAGATTAAATATACTGCGGCAGATTCAATCAACTCTATTGCTTCCTTGTATCGTGACAATGTACAGAAATTAATATTAATAACCTGCTGAAACTTGCGAGTTAATATAAAACACTCTTATCACTTCCTACACAAAATAATCAGAAAATATCTGAATTCTAAACCTTAATTATTCTTATAATATGTTAAATCTCTAAATTCCTTATAGAAAATGTGTAATAAAGATTCTTGAAGAAACTTCGAGTTTAATGTATTTTATGTGTCTTTGTTTTGAACTTTATAGCGTAATTTTTGTTAACAGCAAAACGTCTAGAACTTGGGAAATATTTGCATTATAAATATTCATGATTCTAAAACTGATTCGATAAGCATTATATATATTACAGTCACTAATTGAATGCTTTTCTGAGATTAAATTGTATATTGCACGTTCAAACTATTTATGTAAATACATGCATCTGATTAATTGTTTCTGATTAATAAGCAATAAGTAAGTACATACGCAACAACACATACACACGTAAATGCTAACTTGTGATATGCAATATATTTGGTAGAGCAGATCTACAATGTAATAATAAATTCAGCGAATGTGCCAAATGTGGTAGTCTTAATTCTTGAGAAACTATATGTGTATCGCAGTCTAATAATTGCGTGTCTACTATAAACTGCGTAAATTATGTTAATACTTGTCTTAATAAAGTGAAACAAAGGGAAAATTATAAAGTAGACTTACTTAATTTACGTTTTTTTAAAAGAATCCTTCAGGAAATATGTGCCGAAAGGTCTGAGAATGTACCTGTTGAAAGTGGGTCTTATAAGAAACTGTTGAAATGATTCGTCCATGTACAGGAAACAACTTATGTTTGTTATAACTGAGAAACATACTGACTGGAAATGAACTGGGTTAATCAAATGATGACGAAAACTTCTGATTTGAAAAATCAAAACAGACCAAAGCAGTTAACTATCTCTCTTTATGACATTGTCATAGAGATAAATAAATATTGATCGCTTCATCGATTAGGAAAATAGTTTCCTTAATATGTATTTAACTGTTACCCAATCACGGTTGTCGGCAATGTTTCAACCTGCACTGGTGAATATTTACTGCGAGTGATGTTGTTGTTACTGCTGCTGCTGCTACTGCTGCTGCTGCTGCTGCCACTACTACTACTACTACTACTACTACTACTACTACTACTACTACTACTACTACTACTGCTAAATGTTTCTAATTTTGGTACAAGTTCAGCAATTTTGAGGGGAGGATGTAAATCTTGACCATCGTCCACAGTAATTTACCGTTACTTTAGTTCATCGATCTTGACTTCGGCAGGATTTGAATGCAGAACAGATGTAGAAGAGGCTTCGGACGAGACAAAACACCCGAGCGGGTGATCGTCTAGCGAACTCTAAAAAGGAAAGGAGGGGGAGCGAGTGAAAATACCGATGAAACAAACCCCCAATTACTAATAGTTTGTGGGTATCAATCTGAATAACCTTGAGAACGGTACCCCCAATCACGTAACCAAGGAGCCAGGCTAGCAATTTCAACAACCGACAGCAGCAGCTGCAACACAACAACAACAAAAGCAGCAGCGGCAACAAGAGCGAGATAAAACAACTACAGCAACCTCAAGCACTGAACCAGTGTTCACAGCAGCAGCGAGAGACACAGCAGGATCAGTAACAGAAGGAAATAAATAAAAATAAACAAAACGACAACAACCACATCAACCACAGTAAATGGAACACTTAGATCAACATCTCACGGACTAGCCGCACAATTACACAGTTCTACGGAAAGAGAGCGAGGAATTTGATGGCATTTGTAGATTCTAATATAAACAAAATTTTGAACTCTCATTCCCCTTATGATGTAGGAGTTTTTAGTCAAAAGGATATTTAAAGGTTCATTCAAAGGATTCGAAAAACGACCAACGCAAGGTTAGGGTAACTGACTGACTCTTCTTTTGTTTCTTTACTTCTTCCCTGAATGGCAGTTCTAAGACTAGGTTGGTGAAATGCTCATGACCTGAGAGTAGCATGGAAGCAGATTCATTATGTCTTGCTGTAGGAGCCATTTGTGAGACTCATATTTCCGAAATGCAATTGTTTGCTCTGTTTCTGGACGACTACGAAGTATACGCCTACTGCGATCGGCCTGGATCATATAGCGTCGCGAAATTTCAAACTTTGTGTCTACAGTAAAATGGATTATTAGCATCATTAAGTCTTTGATCTAGCTGAAACGTTATCGTGGCGAGCAAGTTGTTCAGTGGTGTTTCTTTTTTTTTTTTTCCTGAATCCCAAAACTACTACCCGATTTCGTTTTGATTTCAAATTTCGCCGATTCTGGCTTTTCTTTTCGCCTTTTTGGGTTCGGTGTAATAGACCATTATCCCTTCCTCCAAATTTCAGGTCTTTGTCTATAGTAAGCGCTGCAGCCTTTTCCATCAATTGAAAACAAATTGAAATGTTGTAACATTGTCTTTGAAGTAAAGAAGTTAAGACTGAAAGTGAGGTATTTATGATTTATTCTCTTTTATTTCTGTACCGGAAATGTTTCACGTTCATAAAACAGATTTTCTACAGAACATTCTAACAACACGTGTTAGTAATCCAAACTAATACTAAAATTTTAACCTGTCATTTGAATAGAAAAGGTCAAATTTGCTTCGTACGTTTGATTCGTGTAAAATAATCTCTATTATAGTTTAATCAATGCAAATATGAAAGGTAAAAGAACTGTTACTACGTCAAATAAGAAAAAAAAAAACCTGCGTCTACTCAAAAGTAACATTTTCTACGAAAGCATAACGGGTTTAAAAATACATGTGTTATCGTACGCACTCACTTCTG
>NC_068989.1:60309674-60313498 GCF_001194135.2 Octopus bimaculoides
ATTAACCATGATAAAGTGAGGGACGTGGTCGACCCCACAAACCACATTCTAACACTGAAACCGCTTTTTATGGGTTTGTGTTCTTGTTCAAACAGGTTCACTCACTCTCAACATATTTGCAACAGTCTTCCATCTTTTCCGAAACAATCTGTGCGACAGGCATCTCTTCTCTAACCTTATTTTTCTTTTTCATACGAAAAGAAAAAAAGTTAAACAACCCAAAGCTGGAGAGGAAAATGCCTGTCACGATCCCTTTCACTCTCATCTTCCACACTACTTCTTTCGCGATAGCTACTACCGAGAGAAAAAAAGCCTGCTCTTCCTTATTCAGGGAAGGCAGCGGAACAATCTTAATTATAGATTCAGTCGACAGTTGTAATCTTCTTAGATATGACAATAGTTGTTCGACCTAAACACAAGTCGGCGTGGACGAAGAACCTTACCTAAGTAGTTTGTCCCGAACAGATTAGGCACCTTTGTAACACTGCCATGCCAGGAATGTATGGAAATTGTCCATAGGCCCTGGCCCGAATGTTCTTCGGTACAGGCTGGCGAGTTGACCGTCATCGAAGCTTAGGGTTTCTCCGAGGACGTCGTCACACTTGAACTCTACCAACCCTCTATAGAAGGACGAAGTGGAACCCACGCCGCCAGCGTTGCCCGCTCAGGAGCGGAGCACAAGTGCCTGACGACACTCAACCTGCCAAACTTCCAACCTCGGTCTACGCTTAATCCATGGGTCTAGTTCAGTAACAGATGTGAACCGTTGAAACAAGAGTCTTACCAACGGAGACCACACCTATCCACCGTCTAGGTAGAGCCAGAGGTGCCTAAGCCTCAGCTCATGCCTGCGCATTTTTAGCCACGGTATCTCTAGCCCACCCTTCAACGGTTGTTGGCAGCAGATAGTTCGCCTCATTAGAGCCCCCCCTGCTCCTCCACAAAAAAGCGGAAGAGCATGCATTCCAACCAGGAATTCTATTTACGCTCTCTAAGGAATAGCGGAGAAGGTGGAGATTGTCGTGAATTGACCTGCCAGGAATGGCACATGTTTGCGCCTCCTCGATAAGTTTACTCACGACTTGCGCCAGCCTTTTTTGCTAAAGCCTTGGCTAAAATCTTCAACTTTGCGTTAAGGAGAGTGATGGGCCTGAAATTATTAATAACGTCCCCCTTGTTTGGGGACATTCTTAGCAGCGGCAGCCCCCGGCTCACAGATTTGGGAATCCAGTACTGCTGCCAGTTGGTATAGAAGCATACAATTAGGTGCCCAAACAAGTCTGGCATACTATAATACAGTTCATAGGGGAGACCGTCTATTCCAGGCGACTTGTCCCCACCGCAGTCCGATGACGCCTCCTCCACCTCCGCAGTTGTGATCGGCCCTTAATAGCACTTCGCTTCCCGCGCCGAGAGACGCAGCGAACAGGTGAGGAAGTCCACGAGGTTCTCCCCACCCTCCGGTCCACCGCCCGTCCCGAAACGCTGGGCGAAATGCTCATGAAATACTTTGCATATCTCTCCGGGCTCGTTTACTGAAGGACCATGTTGTTCCAGATTGGCTCAGAGAAATAAATTTCTTGTAGCCGTTTAGGAGGGGTGAGAAAGCCTGCAGTCCACTCAGTCTGCTTTCAGTAACAACTATTAAATCCATTCTATGTGACCTGAGGTCGTCAAGGAGGCAGCTTTACTGCCAATCCGAACACAGGCCGCGTACATTTATACAACCTAATTGGAGCAAGAAGATAAAAGGAAAAACTGTTTTGGGGATAGGGAGGATGGTGGTCCCTCCTCCTTCCTTTCTTCAGGTGTAGTTTGTGGGTTTATTTTGATGAACTGCCTATACAAATGATTAGAGAAATACATTTCTAACGGGCCTACGTCCTCCGGGAATGATTTTTTGATTGTACTATAGTTTATGCTATCTATTATGTAAAACTGAACATGGGGAGGGACGACTGTATTCTCAGGTCGTCTGTATATATGTTTGCAGTGGTGATGTTTTCAATTTTTCCTTTTAAAAGTGTGTTTTTGATATTTATTGCTGTGATATTTATGCATGATTTACGTGGTGGTAATTGGGGAGTTTGTGGGACGTGTGGTGTTCGCGGTGGTGGGTGCATGTGTGTTTGTGGGTTCGTGTGTGCTTGTGGTTGGGGCGTGTCTGTATCTGTTGAGTGTGGGGAGCTTCTTTTTCTTCTTTTGTTGTGTTAGCCGACAGTAATCCATTCTGGGTTCTCTGTATCTTTTCTGGTGGCTGCCTCTTCAGGTCGTGTCTATTTCTATTGCTTCGTGGCTGGTGGAGGCACTACGGCCCTCGCTTCCGGTGAAGTTTCCTCAGCTGTAGAGTCTTCCTTGGGTGGTGTATTTTCTTTGCCTGTTTCACATTCAGAGCGTATGTGGCCTTCTTCGCCACATTTATAGCATTTTGGTTTCCGTCCTTCCACCAAGACTCTGAGGTTTACCTCTTCTCCTATTAATATGGAGGTAGGAATCTCCTCGCGGTCAAGGTGCGGCTTGAATAATTAACTCCATTGCTTGACCAATTCAATGTTTATGATGGAATTTGGTAGATTGGAAGATAGTAATTTTATCCTCCAATCCCAGTATTAAAGCTGCTACAAGCCAGGCTACATCTATCTCAGGTGGGATTTCTGCCACTCTTACCCTGGAAGTGCGTCTTCCAAGGTATGTCGGCAGCAGAATCACTTCTGTCGACTTAAGTGAAGCCGTAGGGTGTTGCCTGGCTTTATCTTCATTGGAGAAAAGTATTTCTACTGTCCCGAACCTTCTCCCCTTGGCTATGTATGTAGTTTCTTGCCAAATAGGGCGTAAACATTTTTCAATTGCTTCTCGTGATACAAAGTCATTTTCTTTGTTTTTTGCATGAAAGATTTTATATATTATTGTTTGTCTTTGTGTTGTATACGTTCACTGGGAGAGACCAATTTTATATCATGTCCCCGCTTTTGCAGTAGACCGTTGTATTTAGCCAACTCATGTTGGTCGATTTTTAAGTCCTCTTTTACCACTGAGGCTGCAGCTGCAAAGTTAACTGTATTGTTTTTCTTCATGGTATCCTTTTCATTTCCTTTAGTTTTCATTACTTTTTCTTCCGAACGTTCCACTTGTTCAACAGGCATATTGTTCAACATGGCTTCTAAAAGCCTTTCAAAATGAAGCTCTTCTTCAGAGAGACAAAGACGAAGCACTCGTTATTGAAATAAAAGAGAAATTCAGTTAAGTTTCCCCCTTGAAACAAGAGGGAAAAAAAATACAAATCGGCTACAAAGCAGAAAACTAAAGTGTTTAAAAAAAACAACAAAAAACGCATACAAACAAAAGAGTTCCACAAAACAATTCAACAATGGTGTAAAGAATTCAACAGCAACAGTAAAAACACGTCCGACAACTCTGGTAGCCGTTTTCAAAGTGAAAATAATGTATGTTTTACTGGTTGCTTAAATAGCAAAATATTTTTTCTTAAAAGTATACATGCTAAAATATACTCAAAAAGGGGAAACATATTAATATATATATATAATTATAACTTAGGGTATCTAAGAGACACCACCACGCTGGAAATAGCAGTCAAATCTTGACTCTAAAGCCACTATAATTGTTCATATAGCACCAGGAGAGAGGACGAAGCGACAAAATAAACTAGCAAAAATTACTGGATAATTCCAGATCCCGGATTTCTGGCTCTGCATAAGAAATGCTTTGCCTCATTAGTGGAATTACACAGAAAAGCACATAAATACAAATATTTATATATATATATATATATATATATGTACACGACATACGGTATACTTACATAT
>NC_068989.1:60314113-60314970 GCF_001194135.2 Octopus bimaculoides
TGTGTGTGTGTGTGTGTGTGTACTGGCAAAAATGTATGCGGGTGGCGAACATAGAAAATTCCGTCTTACCTGTAGGAAGGACATTAGATAAATGTTCATCCCAGATGTGGATAATCTATAACCTTGTTTTCGAACTTTCACTATTACTTTCTCCTTACACAAGTCCAAGTACACTCTGCAATAGCACTGAAACCATCAGTAAAAAGATGCAGAAGACCTAACAGTGGTATATGTTTCAACCTAATTGAGAGATCGGAGTTCTCTTTCAAAAAGGGTCAATGTGTTACAGGGAAAAACAACTTCACATGTGCTTCCGGAAACCTAATGTATATATTAACTTGCTCAGGGTGTCGAGAACAATACATAGGCCAAACCAAAAACATTCTACGCCAAAGTATGACACTACATAGATCCCAGATTAAAAGTCGGTCATACAAAAACATAGCATTCAGCGAACACATCGACATTTGCGCCACGAACGAACAACCCAACTTCAGAATTCCACCCTCTATAAATTCAGAATCCCCCTCCCCTATAATCAGTGTGTTTGCAAAGAGTCATGTTTTATCGCAAAATATAAACCTCCTTTGAATGCCTCCATCACAAATGACATTATTACAAGGGACTTAGAATAATACCCACGCAAATATTAAAAACGATATGACCAGAACAGAACAATTCCAATCACTACAACTATAACCACAACAGATCACTTTGACCATTTATGAGCACTTCACCAACAGCCTTCTTCTTCTTCTTGTTCTTCTTCTTGTTGTTGTTGTTGTTGTTGTTGTTGTTGTTGTTGTTGTTGTTGTTGTTCTTCTTCTTCTTCTTCTTCTTCTTCTTCTTCTTCTTCT
>NC_068989.1:60315544-60321520 GCF_001194135.2 Octopus bimaculoides
ATATATATATGAATAATAATAATAAATGGAGCAAATAAATGTATATAAACAATAAGCTCCTTTAATTCCTACATATGTTTCAAAATATATATGCATCTACTCCAAAGAAGTAAGAGGTTCTGGAATTGCACATATATTCATCGTCAGGGAACCAACATACAAAAGCAAGACAAAAGCTAAATGTTAAGGTTACGTACGAGTTATAACTCGTACGTAACCTTAGCTTACACTTTTTGGGGGCAACCAGATTTGAACAGTTTCAAGTATAACTCGTTGAAACTGTAAGGATAACGTGGAAACTTGAGTGAGGAGAGAATGACTCGTCTTTGTGTTTTTTTCCTGTCACTCTATTTGTTATTTTTCCAGGCCGCCTTTGTATCGCCTGTCTGTCCGGATGTTTTATTGCCCTCTATTGCGTTTCTGATCCATTTTTTATATTTATACACGCGCGCGCACACACACACACACATGTTTGTGCGTATATGCACACATACACACCCGCAATTTAACCAAGCATACATGTGTATATGTAGTGCAGAGCGAATAGAAATAACAGAAATAAACAAAAAATGTTCAAGGAAGGTTCACAGTTAATATTATAATCTTTGGCATTCAGGGAAGAGTAAAAGTTACAATGTTTCGTACATAGTCCTTTGTCGGATACTATAGGTTTGTGCCAGAGAGACTGGGAAGAGAAAGAAGTGAGAAAAAGATAAAATTTAGTGAGCCACAAAATTGCACGTTGATTAGTTTCACGTGTTCGACATCTATCTGGCTGTGTATATATATATATGCACATATGTACATGTGTGTGTGTATGTGCTGTATAGTTGCTGTGTTGCACATATGAGTTTTGTTTATATGTGCGTATGTATATAGGCGCGCGTACACCCACACACACAAATACAGTGACACAAATACACACGCCACACGCACATAGACACACACATACAGTGACACAGATACACACGCCACACTCATACTCATGCCAACATACCTTGATGTATATATGCATAAGCATATGCATATTTTTCTATCTTTCGATCTAAGAACTCATCTATCTATCTATCTACCTATGTATGTATGTATGTATCTATCTATCTATGTTTGTATATTTACGTATATGTATATATGTCTATATATGTCCATGTATATATACACATACATACACACACACACACACACATATATATATGTACATATAAGTATATGTATATTTATACACACATATATACATTCACATACATATACTTATATATATATATGCATACACCTTACCACCACGCAACGTACACACACAAACATACATACGAACACACACACAACCTCCCCACCCCACATATCTTTATTTAGAAAGCCGAGAATATACGTAACTAAAGTTGCTGGAATTTGAATACATTATAAGAATGCATTTATCAGGAAAGGATGCTGTTCACGCCAAAGAGACAAAACATGAACGAAGAGAGTTTAGTAATGAGTATATCACCCTCAAACACAGTTGTGAATGTAAACAACACTGACGCTAGGGAAACAAATACTGTAATTAACTATACATTAATTTTATGTTTTGTTTTTATCATCTACGTTGTTAAAGTAAATTGTGTTAAATACAGAATCTCTGATTCCTTTACATTCTACTGAATACACAAATTCTGCAATCCGAATAATTAGCAAATCCATAAAAGACGACGAAACCGTGCTTTGAGGGACGCAAACATTCCATACAACAGTGGACCAAGAAATTCTTTTGAAGACGACGTAAAGTAAATATCGTTGGTGCCAGTAGCAATCGTTGTTGATGGTTATCAAAACTAGTGAGTGTTTATTGTGTTGCAAATGATTTTATTCGTTCTTGTCGATTTATTGACTTTTCAATATCTTTTTTAGTTTGCAATATTTTTCCTGTCTTGCAAGCGTCTAAATGTTGTTGGCCGCTGGACTATTAATTGTAATTCAAAGATATTCATGTGTTTGCTTTCTCTCGCAATCGGTCTGTTATCCGGTCTGAAAGCAAGCAATTGAATACAATTCAGACAAGGCTTGTAATTCAAATATAGCATTTTGTTAATAAACAATGATTGACTAAGAACTCAAACAGAATATTCAGATCTCATTTTCTACCGCTCAATCGCTGCGGAATAATAGTAAAATATTGAGTCTAAAGGATAATGCATAGGATTTGCTGATTCTACGGAAAAGCTTGTAAATAGATCTACAGAAATTTGTTGCCAAAGGTAACGTGATTTCTCTTTTCTTCAGTTCATTCGAAAGACCAGCCTACACAGAAATGATATGAATAAGTTCCTGTCATTAAATTTCTCGTATAGCTGGAAAATGTCTGGTGCATTGTTGGTGTATGATTTGTTTATTAGTGCTAATTTATGGAAGCTATTTCGCTTGAGATATGTAGATAGATCACATGCCATTTAATGACAGTTGACGACGTAATTGCTTTGCTGGCATTAATCAGTTGACAGACGTATGCTATCTGTAATAGGATGGCGTATATGATTGGCATTGTCTAGTGGGATTTATGAAGCTAACGGAAGACTAGTTAGGAGCACGGCAGTTGTGCACTGTCTGTGGTTTGGATCATTTAGATTATACATTTTCCGGGAGATAGTGAAAGGTCAGTGATATGTAAGGACAACTGACTTTCGTCACTCCTAAACAAGGTTTTTGTTATAAACGAAATATTTAAATATTTCACTTTTACTGGTGTGTCGGAAAAATATTAGAGTGAATCCGAGATAATAGGCAGTATGACTTATAGACACAGAGAATCAAAGAATACAGACATTGAGAAAGAAAGTACTCAAGTAAAATAGAGTGTAATCAATTAAAATGGTAGCATTCCATTGCGCAGTAAATTGGCATAACATTTATGGTTTCGGGGATGTGTGATTTCATAAGAAACGATGAGAATTTTATGAACGAATGAATATGAATGAATCTGAGTTAGTCTTATGGAAGCTTTACGGAAGAACAAACCCATATTACAGAAATTTGCTTTTCAAGTATGACATTGATAATATTTGATGTATTGTGCTATTTGTTTGAAAACATTCAAAATAATCAATGTATTAGTTTGTTATATGATTACTAACCTTCCAAACCTAAACAGATATACAAGCAATCATCGTAAACTTTCTTCTATTTTCTTCTCCTCTTAATGTATCAAGATTAAACAGGGATGTTTATTTCCGGTTGTTTCTTATCCTTACGAAGCTGTTTCCATTTAGTGGGCTGCTACTACTGAGTGTTTCTCTCATCAACTGAACACTCAACCCTCTCAAGCAAAAGAAAAGGAAAACCCAAGCTAAAGATTAAATATGTAAGGCGATTATTTCTTTTAGGATATTCTGCGTAATTATATGTACGTTTTAAGTATCAGGCATATGAAATATTGTTATTTCCAATATAAAGTAGTTTCCAGGCATTTTGTCGATGACAATATCATAAACCATTTACAGCTATTATTGCAATATCCATTTATAAAATGATGAACTATCGAGCAGGAAAGAGAAGAAAACTGTAGGATAAATTGACAGATATCTATACATTAAGTGCCATTTATTGGGATATTTTCCTCAGCATATAGAATTAACTTGCAAGGGACTTAAAATGCAGAAATTAATATGGTTCATATGCCAAAATACACACACACACGCGCGCGCGCACATACACACACATACACACACACATACACACACAAGCACACACACAAGCACACACACACACACACACAAGCACACACACACATACACACACACACAAACACACACACATCCACATAGACACATTCATACTCACACTTACACACATACACTCACACGCGCTGACACAAACATACACACGTATACACATACACAAACCAAATAAAATCACATTCACACTCACACTTACATACTCTCTCTCACTCCCCCTTACACAAACCAACTCAGACACATTCATACTCACACTTAGATATACTCTCTCACTTCCCCCAGACACATACGCACACACTTTGACACCCCCTCCACACATGTATTTATATGACGAGCTGTATAGTGTAATGGATTATTATTTAATTATACTGTTCTAATACACACACGCACACTTTCACTCGCAAAAATACGTCCACTCCCAAGCATCCATACACACAAACATGCAGGCATATGTACACGTTAGTTATGCTTGGAGAAAGTCGTTCTCTCCAGAGCCTTTGTTGGATCTTCAAGCCTAGTGAGGATGATGCCGTTAGCACTCCATTTAAAACCTTCTGGTCACTACCAGAAAAAACACGATCATGCAAGAAGGGAACAACTGCACATAGTGGCTAGAACGGGGACTGTAGCGTTGGTTTTAGAAAAAAGCGGAAGCTGGACTGAGTGGAGAGTGCCCGAGCGAATGTTGTACAAATTTATAAACTGATCTGAGGGAAGGCAGAAACAAGGGACAACAAGTTTGAACTAAAAAACGGGAGCATGTGAGTGACTGAATGGAAATCAATCAAGTGATCTCTCTTTACATGGGGTTTGGGCTGTCTGTGTATTTAATCTTTGTAGAAAATTCGTACGTGCTGGAAGTTGCTTTGAGGTGAAGTCCTTCAAATGGTAAAGACGTGAGTTGGCCACAGAAGAATCTCAGCAATGGTGGATATCTAGCATTTGGAGCGATGGTAAAAGTGTTAGTTGAGTGTTACTCATATTTACAGAAGCTGATGTACGAAGAGATTTTCTTGATATGTCTAATGAACATTGATTGTGCTGTTGAAGGAAACAAAATTGACTCTATCCTATTAGATGATATATATGTGCATATATACACATACACGCATTCATATATATGTTTATGTATATCTATCTATCTATCTATCTATCTATCTATCTATCTATCTATCTATCTATCTATCTATCCATCTATATATCTGTATATCTGTCTGTCTGTCTCTCTGCCTACTTGTCTGTCTGCCTGCCTGTCTGTCTGTTTGTCCGTCTAGACAAACACATAAAACACACACATACACACACACACACACACACACACACACACACACACACACACATATATTTAGATGTTAAATATCTGCTATAAACGACATTACTGCTCCAAAATATCACTTAGCTATGAATAAATCCTAATGAATAAGTATATATTAAATAGCTATAGGTACAATATTAGAACCCTACTAAGAAAAGCATCACTGTAGTATTACAAAAAAATGCCTAAGGTTAGAGAGCTAAATTTTGCCCACCCAACTCTTTCAACATCTCACGCGAAAAAACAAAATGAACCCGATATGTGTCGACAAGGAACAGACGAAGAGATAAGCCTGTCAAGCGGAAGAGGGCAAAGATAATGAAGAAAAAGTAAAAAACGATTTCAAAATTAAATCATACAACCTAAATTCGAGGTTTATACCAGCTAAGCTCATATTTTATATTAATTTTCCATAACCAGATGTGCTCTTAATTTGACCAATATTTGGCAACTTAATTATCAGCTTGAAATAAATTAAAACTTGCTTAATATATTGTTGTGTAATTCTAGGTTGCAACTAAAATTTTCCCATAATATCCTGCCCAATCATTTATTTCATAAGATTACTCGTTACATCTACGAATAAATCTCAGGTACTAACTGTTTGCCATTTCTTATTACTTGCCTAGCAACAAATGTCATATCTTAACTCAATAGGTCAGCAACAGCTGTCTGCATATACTATGGCTATTACTCTAATACATATATTTATGCATATATATATCTATGCATGTACGTATGATATATCTGTGTGTCTGTGTGGGTGTATCTCTGTTTGTGCGTGTAAGCACGTGTACCAAGCATTGAAGAATCAATCGCTGTGACACAAAGATTCACTTACCAGAACTAAACACCTACACAGAAAAGCCCTAAATAAGTTGTGTTCCATCATTTCCTGCGGAAAATCCAGGCTTATCTATCAGTATATATATATATATATATATATATATATAT